>NC_134403.1:345631887-345731887 GCF_038048845.1 Mixophyes fleayi | reverse complement strand
AGTGTAGTTCTTTTCCGTTTTCCCAGCCTTCATCTGAACTAAATCCACATAGCTGACATAATAGCTTGTTTGGGCAGATCTCACTATGATACAAAGGCACGGCAGATTTCTAAAGCAATAGTCGCCAATTTATTGAATGAGCCGTATGTTCTAATGTGGTCGATCATTTCTAATCCACATAATAAACAAACTGTTGCGTTGGACTGAGATGCAAAATAACATGTGTCTGTCATTGTTTATTCAAAAACTTCCCTCTGTTTTCACTCCAAGCAGACAACATGCCTTTTTGTCTAGGAGCTAGCAGTTGCTAGGAGAGAAGCAATGGTTTGGTTCCATCTCTTTCAATAACAAGAGCAATGAGTGTATTGAGGTAGAAAGAGGGGACATAACACAGTGTGAGCAATGAATTACAAGTTGAATCTATCTCCACTTTTTTTTTTTTGTCAAGCACTTTTGTTGTTGTGTGTCTGTTCTGTGGCGGAGGCTCCTTTCAGGCCCCCCTTCTTTACCGCTTCAATAAAGGCTGTAACGCTAAGAGTCCACTCGGTGACACAATGCCTAAGGTTGAGTGTTACGCTCAGGGAAAGTTAGCAGCCATGCACAATTTAATGAATAGCATCAGTCAATGGCTGAAAAAAACCCAAATGATTAATAATGTCTCCTATAGTAGTAAAAAACAAAACAAAAAAAAAAAACTTGTCGTCCTCCCCCAAAAAACTTTGATTTTGAGCAAAGAAAGTTTCAAAGCACAGTCTAGTGTATTGTTTCACCCTTATTACTAAGTGAAACCATTTATTTCATGCTCGGAATCTGCATCAAATTGCGCCGTGACAGCGGATATTTGTCTTTCTTGCTGTTACCTAGCAACATTTAAAATATAGCCTAGTATATGTTTTCAGATATCAGCATAGGATATTTTATACTGGCAGGAGCAAATACACGCTTTAAGATTTCAGTTGCCCCTTGAACATACAGTAAAAAAAATGTGATGACTGTGTTATTTGGATCCACATCGTATTTTCAGAATAGTCGGTTTACAAGGTCATACATTATGAATTGAGCCCATTAGTAGTCTATTGTTTTAAGAATTCAAGGGCAACGTTTTAATATAATTTAAAGAGACTTTGTTGCTTGGCACGGGCGTCTAAACTCATTGTGCGCGTTATCGTCTAGTTGAACCTCAATCCACTACGAACCCTTTGTGTTTTTAGTGTCATTTCTTGAAACACGGTCGTAGAGAGGCACTACTTACATGTAAACTCACCCTCTTGCCAATGATTATAATGGAGAGCGTGAGGTTGTTGTAGCCTGACCATTGAGCTTGCCTTGATAAGAGGGTTGCTGTTTTGCACCATATTTGAAGCCAAATGTGCTTGATTTATACAAGGGGTAGTGTCGAAAAGTAGGGACATTTGCGGGGACAAATATTTCCAAGGTCAAATCCTTAAAACCTGTGAGTGTACCTAAAAATTAGGGATAATTGATAAGTATACACAGCAGGTGGGGTAGAGGAAGCTGGAAGGAGGCAGAGAGAAAACTCTTACCTGCCTCTCCTTCTGTCTCCAACTGGAGACGATTCCACCAAAAGGTTCATGGCAGATAATAATACTGGTATTTTCGGGTGTTAGGCTGGTGTCCCAGGCAATAAGGGGGGGCTATTTTAACTCTATGACCTTATTAAAAGATAAAGTGGATTTGGGGTAAGGAATTTATGCACTTGTGTATTGTTATGACTAGGACTGCAGATTGGGCAAATGGTGGATCATAGAGAGGCACCTATTCTGTGATATCAATTACGTTTTTAGATTTGGCAATAGGCAACAACTACTAATGTGTTTGTATTCCACCAGATCCACCCTCCACCCCCCATCTTTTCCTGTCACTCATCTGCTCTTCCCACAAGTATTTCTTCTTTTATCCCCATGAGAACTCTGACCATGAAACCATGTTGTATGAGTATCCTCATCAGGGACAAACACAGGATTTGTAGAGAGGGCTTTCCATGCCACACCGCCAGTGGGCGTGGCCAGCATGTTTCGGGGCGTGGCTATAATGTTAGACAGTACTTGGCTGCTCTTCAATTCTTCCTATTCCCCATCATATACACGGGCAATGCTGCGTGCACTACTGTTAGGGGCACACAGTTCTCCCTTTTCACCCAGAGCCATGTGAAGCGAGACATACCTCCAACTGTCCCTAAAATCAGGACAAGGTCCTCACTGAGTGTGTCAGAACAGTTGATAGACTGTCCTGCTCTCTCCTACCTGTACTTGCTGCTTTCAATACTTGTTGGGGAGAGATGGCTGTGAACAGTGCAGACAGAAACGATCTGCACACAAGCTGCAAAGTGGCTGGTCCCGGGGCAGGGTCCAGCCACCTCAAGCATACAGTACCCCAGGCAGGGAGGGGGTTTCCAGCGACTACCCCACCTTGGTTTGCCTATGCTCATCTTATATAGGTAAAGCTGGCAGCTTTAAAACACTATCACTTACCTTGCAAATGGCCCAGTTGCAGAGGACAGCTCAGATCCATACGCCCTGAAAGGGGTGGATCTTACAGAAGAGCAAGTGTGGCTCCAATGCAAAGTGGGCGATGTTGAGTGAATTAGGGGTTTTCCTTTTAATTTGGGCACATGGCTTGCATGATTCGGGGGCTTGGTTAGACTTAATATGTTATGACATAAACGGTTCCATTATTACGTCCAATTTCAAAAAAGTGACATATTATTATCTATGCATTATAAGTTTATATAACATGTTCCTACAGTCTTTCATTAACGTACATACAGTGTATGTGGGATCAGGTCTGGATTTTTATTCCAGAGTCTAGAATAGCAGAATTGCACAACATCCATAATCATTTTTAATTACTGGCAGAATACATTTATTGTGTTTATACAGATTGAGTTTATACAGATTAAGCGTATTTAGCTCCAGTCCCATGACGCATTGACCGCGCTGTTCACACTTTAACCCACCAATGATATATAGGAGAGAGCAAGATTATTGTGGCTTCATCGAGTGAGCCTACCACGATTCTGGTATTGCTGTTTTGCGCTACTTGTTTGAATAAAATGTGCCTGATTTGTAGACTTGGTGGAGGTTGGAACACGGATCTATGCAACAATAATACTCCAGAGGTGGCCAATGAGGGAGGCAATAATTTAATTTAGAACATCCATGTCGTTCTGCTTTTTCATATGCCCTTAAGTTTTGTTTTTTTCTTCTTCTTTTTTTTAAGCGAGGTCCTTTAGCAAACCTCCCTCTCCGTTATATGTCATTTCTGAACGTTATCTGACTAAAAGAGACTCTATCTTAACAAGATCTGTGAAGAAGAGTACTGGAGCACATTATTAGTGCCAAACAAACTCAATATTACTGGTGTGATTTCTCTATCTGTGGTTTGGGGTTTGTTTGTTTTTTGGTCATTTGTCAAAGGTTAAATTGCAAAACAAATTGGAAGTTACTGCAATTTGTGTATCATTTGTGTACAGCGATTTTAGAGATAAGAGTTTAAGTTTAACATAGCAGTTCTTGGAATATCAATTATGTTTGCGGTTAAAAGTTGTAGAATAGCAAGAAATTGACATTTGCATATCTTAAAGGGAATTGATTTTTAGACCACAATATTGACGAAATCATGTTGCAAAAATTAGCATAGGTAAGTGGTTGAACAGAGCGTTCCATACTAAATACAGATTAGGTGCACAAATGTAATTTTGCACTGAAAGCGCAGGAAGGAGATTTCTCTTAGCAGGATTGTATTATGTATATTAGATAAAGAAGTAGTGAGGGCCCATTTACAGGGGCAGATTACTTCCTCTATGCAATTATCTGCCACCTCCGAGATCCCGGAGAGCAGCCCTCACCCCTAATCTTATAACAGAATGCACACTGCTCCTGTCGTTTGTACTTAAACAGGAAAACGCTTTTCTTGGTACACTGTCACACACATAATTAAAAGCTTCAAACACACAAAAGTGACACAAGTTATAAACACAGTCCCAATGTCCCCTCACTCAATTAAGAAATACATCAAACTAAACTGAACAATATTCTAGAAGACAAAGTGGCAGCAGGATAGGCTTCGATTGGGCCACAAAACTAGGCGTAATCTGGGGGCGTTTCCAAAGACCGTGAAGAGGGCGCGGCCTTGAAATTTGAAAGGTGGACAACAACAGTGCGTATTTATGTTCTTAAATTACCTTTAGAATCTTATTTGTTGTTATGGGTTACAGAGAAGGTGCACTAGTTTTCATGAATGTCTTTATAGGCATGTAAGCAGAAGGAGTAATGTTTCATGCTCTACCACACCAACAAAAGTAAAGTCTATATGCAGTTCAGAATAATATAAAGGCAAGTGATTAAAATAAATGAAAGTGCAGTAAGTTGTGTTTATGAATGCAGAGCACAGTGGTCAGGTTTAAGTGACATACCTCTGTGGCTCAGTGGTTAGTGCTTCTGCCTCACAGCACTGGGGTCATGAGTTCGATTCCTAAACACGACCTTATCTGTGTGGAGTTTGTATGTTCTCCCCGAGTTTGCGTGGGTTTTCTCCGGGTGCTCCGGTTTCCTCCCACACTCCAAAAACATACTAGTAGGTTAATTGGCTGCTATTAAATTGCCCTTAGTCTCTTTCGATCTGTGTGTGTGTGTATGTTAGGGAATTTAGACTGTAAGCCCCAATGAGGCAGGGACTGACGTGAATGAGTTCTCTGTACAGCGCTGCGGAATCAGTGGCGCTATATAAATAAATGGTGATGATGATGATACCTCTTAATTATCTGACATCCTGAAAGCCAAGACTAGTGTCTCCGACTCTATTACCATCTAAAGTACTCAATATTTTCATTCAACACTTTGAATTGGCTGCTGTGAGATGAACCACAGAGCCACTGGAGAACAGCAACATGGACAAGCCCCAGGGATGGCAACGAGCTAACTAATTCCGGCTTTAAAAGTCAATTCATTATTTGAAACCATTCATAGTTTTGTTAATTCCCCGTATGTGTAGCTTGTGGACTGAGGGCCAGTGCTGGTAATAGATGCACACATTTCTGTGTTAAACTCATTTATACTACATAGAGAGCCTAAGGGGGAATTACATTTGTCCTTGATGTGCCGCCTTGGTTGGTAAGGCACTCTGTCGCCGATGTAACCCCATAGAGGTACGCAGGAAATCCGCAGTGTTTGGGTAACATAGAACCTGGAAATGACCTCAGCCGGACCTGTGGTGATGTCCAGCGTCTCATCACTGAGATTTGAATTCCCCCCTAATTGTGTTGCATAAAAATTTTGGAAACCTTTGTTCTCCCCAGTATGAATGAGACGTTCTTAGATCATCTGCATCACTGTCTTGTAATACATCCTACCAGAATTCCGAGTATATTAGAAAGTTCTGTTGTCGTCTTAGTGTATCAGTTCATTATAGGGCAATTCTGAAAAGACACGCACATGTCCATTTGTTGCTATGGGTGCATTCCTATTTGAATTTATTTTGTGTGTCAAGTTACTCCTGTAGGGGAGAGAGACATTGTCCATATACCTACTATGCACTTTTACTGTGTCTGAGTGTGATGTATGGGATGTAACATTAAAAGACTGATGTCCTGTCTCAGCAGTTGCTGTCTGCCTAAATCTTGTGGGATTTAAGGGATAGTCTACATTTCATGCAATACTGAAGGATGGACGCATAGACCACAGCTTGATTAATACTACATATAATATAATACATCAATTATACTATAACAAGGAAACTACAGCACCACAGCCAGCTAGTTCCTTCAACGAGATCATATCTAGGACTAAAGCAGCCATACATACTGAAATTCATACAGCCAATTCATTAACTTCTTGTGTGTAGGCAATCCCAAACTATATTTGGGAGGTCGTCCCTTTGGCTAGTGACTGTGACCACACTAAGTGGATTCAATGTGATCCAGAACAATTCTGTTCAGCTTGGACAGAGATCCTATTGCTCAACCCCGCGAATGACTTGTTCTCATGTTGTATACATCACCTTCCCCTTAAATAAAAAGTGTGTGTAATATATATAGGGACTTTTGTGCCATCAAGCGTGTAAAGATTTCCTATTATAATGATTTCTGTTCCCAATAACTTTTAAAAGAATCACAATTTCCATCATATATACCAAAAGAAAAGTTGCTCAATGTACGTCTATCAAAGGGCTTGATTAGTCAGAGAACGGTGAAGAACAGATTCAAGTCTTAAAAATGCAAGGAGTGTTTTTGAGTGGCAAGGGGACAAGGGTGATGGTGTATACACAGGAGTTAACGTGTGATCTCCCTATCACAAACAGTGTTTTATTTTAGGTAATTGCACTGTTTATATAAAAGCTGTGGAATTATTTATGTAACTTTTTTTATGAAATTTCATCAATACAAAACATATAAAGTGGTTTATGGTGGATACTTCTGGAAACCTTTTTTTTTTATCAAAGATTTCAAAACCAAGTTTATGTTTAGTGGGATAACTCTTTCCTTCTGGGAGTAAGGAGAACATTACGTTCTTTATAGGGGACCTGTATCTCTTCACGTGTTACATCAAACAAGTTAACAAAAACTAATTTATCATCCTTGCTTTTGAACTAAAACGTTCTGCAGGTTTTTTTTACTGAAGGCATAGACTGATTTTAAATAGAACGGAATGGAGGTCTGTAATGTGTATTCCAGAGGTAAATAATCAGAATAACACAAACATTCCTATTTTCCATATACTGATCTATTACCAGATGTTTGGTCATACCTCTAAAAACATGTTTTGAAATATGCTAGCATGATTTTAATAAGAAGGTCATGGAGGTCACGGAGAAAATAATTTTGTGCTAGACCCTTGGTGTGGTCAGTCCCTGTAGTCTACAGTATGCTAATGTTATAGATATATATTACACAATTGATACATATACAGGTGCATTTATTAAAACGGGTGAAAAGGCTGCTGTAACCCATAGCAACCAATGTGATAACCAATTTTTTTTCTTAGATGTACTAGCAGAGGAAGAACGATTTGCAAGGAAAATCAATCTAGCCGCTACGTGCTAAAAAGATTGTAGGGGTAACAGTATGATTTGGAGAAGACCAGTAAGGAGGGAATTGAAATAGTCGATGCAGGAGATAATAAGTGAATGAATTAAGGTTTTTGCAGTATCTTGTGTGAGATATGTGCGCATTCTGGAAATGTTCTTTAGATGTATGCAGCATTATATAAACATAAAGTTGATGTGGGGAACAAAGGATAGTTGTAAGTCAAGGATTACACCTAGGCAACGAGTTTGGGGGGTGGGATTTATGGTCAAGTTGTCAACAGAAATAGAAATGTCAGACAGGAAGTTTCTGTTGGTTGGTGGGAATATTATTAATTCTGTTTTTGAAAGATTGTGTTTGAGTTGGCGAGAGGACATCCAAGATGAAATGGCAGAAAACAGTCAGTAACGCGAGACAGTATTGGTCATAAGAGTGGTCATAAGAGCGACATCGCTGCCCCCCCCCCCCTCCACCTCCCCCCCAAATTTTGCTACGAGCCCCAGGCATGTTCCTCCCTAGGGTGTTTGCAATATAGTAACTATGTACAGTCATAGCCAAAAGTTTTGAGAATGACACAAATATTATTTTTCACAAAGTCTGCTGACTCAGTTTTTATGATGGCAATTTGCATATACTCTAGAATGTCATGAAGAGTGATCAGATGAATTGCAATTAATTTCAAAGTCCCTTTTTGCTATGACAATGAACTTCATCCCAAAAACAACATTTCCACTGCATTTCAGCCGTGCAACAAAAGGACCATCTGAGATCAGGTCAGTGATTCTCTTGTTAACACAGGTGAGAGTGTTGACGAGGACAAGGCTGGAGATCACTCTGTCATGCTGATTGAGTTAGAATAACAGACAGGGAGCTTTAAAAGGTTGGTGGTGCTTGAAATCATGGAAACACGTGCAGTCATCATTGCTTTGCACAAAAAAGGCTTCACAGGCAAGAATATTTTTGCTAGTAAGATTGCACCTAAATCAACCATTTATCGGATCATGAAGAACTTCAAGGAGAGAGGTTTAATAGTTGTGAAGAAGGCTTCAGGGCGCCCAAGAACGCCCAGCAAGCGCCAGAACCATCTCCTAAATTTGATTCAGCTGCGGGATTGGGGCACCACCAGTCAGAGCTTGCTCAGGAATGGCAGCAGGCATGTGTGAGTGCAACTGCACGCACAGTGAGGCAAAGACATTTTGAGGATGGCCTGGTGTCAAGAAGGCCAGCAAAGAAGCCACTTCTCTCCAGGAAAAACATCAGGGACAGACTGATATTCTGCAAAAGGTAGAGAGATTGGATTGCTGAGGACTGGGGTAAAGTCATTTTCTGTGATGAATCCTTTTTCAGATTGTTTGGGGCATCTGGAAAAACGCTTGTCCAGAGAAGGAAAGGTGAGCGCTACCATCAGTCCTGTGTCATGCCAACAGTAAAGCATCCTGAGATCAATTATGTGTGGAGCTGCTTCTCAACCAAGGGAGTGGGCTCACTCACAAATTCTGACAAACTCCAAGCATTGATAAGGCAAGAATGTGCGGCCATCAGTCAGTATGTGGCCCAGGAGTTGATTGACAGCATGCCAGGGCGAATTGCAGAGGTCTTCAAAAAGAAGGGTCAACACTGCAAATATTGACTGTTTGCATAAACTTAATGTAATTGTCAATAAAAGCCTTTGACACTTATAAAATGCTTGTAATTTTACTTCAGTATACCATAGCAACATCTGACAAAAAGGGCTAAAAATACTGAAGCAGCAAACTTTGTGAAAACCAATACTTGTGTCATCCTCAAAACCTTTGGCCATGACTGTTCAGTCTGCAGTGCTGTAACAAAAAATGTAAAATATACATTACAGCAAATGTTAGCTAGCGACATGTTTTGAACCGATCTGAAATATAAATCATCTTCAGCACAATACAGTGGTTGGTTCCACGTCTGTTACTGCGTTGTTATGACTTTTGTTTATGTGTCCTCACAGTATACCACTATTTTTACAGGAAATGTTTCTATGCTCTATGCCTCGGTTTTTAAAAGAAACATTTCATTTTGCAGTGTGGATTATGACAATATTGTGAGTTCCTGTCATGGTCTATGGCTCTTCTGACTACATCAGATTATATCTGTTCATTTAGTTATTGTCATTTCTAGATGTTCTCAAGTTGAATTGTAAATATTTAGCCCTGACGGATTAGATGCAACGTAAAGGAACATTTTCTTGAAGAAGCTGTTTCTTTAGGCCGGGACGATTTTATGAATTGCAAATACTTAAAGGGGTTGTCTACCTTCCCATGACTTTAATGTATTAGCTTGTACATGTCTGCCTGCAACTTTTACTAAATGCATTGTTTTATCTGTGCATCTTTCTTCTGTGTGCTTCAGCCATGCATGTATATGAGGCAGGGTCGATAGTTATTGTTGGCGTGGGTGATACAGCACAGTTCTGTTATGTGTGTGTGTGAGAGGTATCACGTCTCAAGCCATGAGAGAAACAGTTCAGCCTCGTTATATAAATACATTGCTGAAAAGCACAAAATCAAAACAGAAAGATAAATTAATGTAAATGGTAAAAGTTACAAGAGGTTATAAACAAGCCAATAAAATAAACTCACACCATGGTGCAGGGCAGGTTAGTAGATCTCTTCTTGACAAACAAAAAAATTATGGTCCATTGAGATATTTCATGTATTAAATGTTCGGGAGACTCACAATTTTTTGGGGAGTTCTAGGTAGGCCACACCCCCTGATCCCACACCAGTTTCTTGGGGACTTGATATCGCGATTCGATGCGATTTGTATCACCAAAAACACGCACTGCAGTTAGTTTACAGTGTATATTCATTTTTACTAAAATAGTTTGCCACTTGCTGCATTCATTTAAAGGAATCAGTAGAATGGACGGTTTGGCTCTGCATCACTACATGTTGGCCGCAAGTGGTACTGCAAGAACTATATATATATATATATAGTTTTATTGTATTTATTTCTTTGCTTTGGTTTTTAGAATTATTAAAACCTAAATGCAAGTTACTTTTACATAAAAAAAACTACTAATAACATTCACAAATATATTTTTTAAGAGATCTAGTTGCTAAACTTCTCTAAAATTGCCGAATTACTTTGTGCAGGCTTATTAACAGACATTGTAGGAAGCCTTTCTAAAATTGCAGAAAAGGATTGGACAAGAAAACATCTACAATGTATCCGCTGTTTGCAAAACAAGTCTTATTTTAGTACAGTGTCCCTTCAATCTCCAGTTTGATTGACTCAGTCCGGACATTCACAGGATTAATATAATAGAACACTTCTCAATGCTAATAGAAAACTTGCTGATACCCAGAAAATTATAAACAATTGTTCTTACTTCCCTTTTTTTTATAAAATAAATAATATTTATGATTGCAATGTGAACCCAATCCCCTTTTGGTTTCAATATTAGCCTTTATTGTCCCTAAATAATTCAAATGTGATTAAAACAAATTCCTTTGTCCTACATCTAGCGGAGACCCAGAACAGCACATTGAAAGAACTCAGGGCTAAAGGGGAGGTGAGACTAATCAAGGAGGAAAGTGCAGCAGTGTCTCATTATTCATCTCTTAATGACAGTTAGCAGTAAGCTGCAATGTTTCCATAAATGAAGCCTGTAGACTTGTACAGTCCAACAGCCAGATTCCTCCTGAATTGGAACACAGAACTGAACTGAGCTCCACAATGGAAATGCTAATTCGGCATGATTAATATCTTGTTCCTTTTTTTGTCAACATGCATATTAAATAACTTTCTTCAGAGTTTAATTGTAACTTGTGGTTCCTGTAATCTCCTGGGAAAATCCCCTGGATATATCTAAACTTCAACAATCTGATTTGAATGATCTATTCATATAGTCCTTTCAAATGAATTTTTCTTTTTCCATTTGATTATATTTTGTGCTGTTTTCCAATCAGTTTATTTACATGAAATTTGGCTTCCGCTGTCGGTGTTTTTAATGTTTCAAATGGACGTCAAGGTAACAAAGAACGTAGAAGTCTAAGAGGGCTTGAAATGATTTTTGGCCGATTATCAAATTGATGGTCACTTGACACAAGGCTGTTAGGTTGCGTGACAATGCATTTTATTGGTTTCCAAGTATTTTAAGCTCAAGTGGGGACTTCTCTTGTATGACGGTGCTCCAGAAATGCAGTTTAATCATATATTACCAAGGTAAAGCAAAAATAGTAATTGCTTGATGGATGCTTGACATATAAAAATGAAACATTGTTTCAACAATACTGCAATATTTACTTTAAATTGGAAAAAAAAACATGTCAATATAAAAAAAAAATATTGTTACTATTTATCTGACATAATAATAATGATACATTAATATTACACAAGTCTGGTCTTTAGCATTACAAACAAATCCAGCACTTATGTAAGGCAGGACATTGTTTTACTGTACATAAGCCAGATCTTCACTTCTTACAGCACACTTGGCAGGTAATGCACTTTTTCACGATGCATATTGACATGATGTTCCTTTATTACTCTGTTGTAATTCTGTTGTATGCGGATAGAGTTTATATTCCTTAACATTTTACATATAATTAGACCGCAGTGATGCCATCAGTTATAAACCCACATTTCTGACGTTATAAGTTAAAGATCTCCACCCAAGCTCAATTCCCCCTACTAACTTACCCCCTCAAGCTGATGCTGTTACACCAACACAGTGCACCACTAGGGGGTGCCCCAGAGCTGTGGCGGTACCACAATCTGAAGTTCTGCTATTTAGGGGGGTAATGGCAAATATTTAAGCTGGAGTTATTCTTGTACTTTAAGGTCTATATACTGTAAATAGTTACACAGGAGACACAGGCAACAAATCAACTTTGAGTTATGTGCCTTGTATACAAGCATGATGGGAATGAGTTCTCTGTACAGCACTACGGAATCAGTGGCGCTATATGAAGAAATGGTGATGATGATGATGATACCCTATGCTATAATAAGGCTAGGGAACACCTTTTACACTAATATACTGTCCAATCAAAGGGACATCATCTTATATTATTTAAACATACTAATAATTAAATGTGATTACTAATGTTGCTTTTTAATGTAAATTATAAAACATAATCAGTTAAAATCGCAGTTTTCAAAAACATATTTATTAAGGTCTGTAATAAAGTTATCATTATATAATAAATAGTTAATATTTTCTTAACAGCCCTTATTGTGATCTAATTTTAATTTATAACATACCTAGCAGGAAATATATATTTGTTTAGGTTTCCATCATGCTGATAATGTGCAATGTTTGGCAATGTCCGCCTGTGGCTGGGTATAAGGATTCTGCTTATGTCACCTAGAAATAATAATAATAATACCAATTAGGTGCACGTGTTGGGCTCCAGATGGGATGAGGTGTAAGGTGGAGAGGAAGCCCCTTCTGATAGCAACCAAAAGCAGCATATAAAATAAAGCAGAACAAAGAGTCTGATTGGAACCTTGAGTCGAGCGGCATTCTGCCATACACAATTTAATAGACAATGCATTCTGCTTCAATCCTTTTTTTTTTCTTCCTTTCAAAGCAATATTATCACGAGTGTCCATATGACAAATGAGCCCATTGTGTTATCTGCCTATAGGTCCCCATTGCTGGCGCTTTTGTCCCCGGCGTCTTCGGTATCACTGTAATTGAAATGAACCAATTAATGAGCGGCAAAATGGCTATCCGGAGCCACCATGTTTTGTAACATGAAGGGCAGCAATCTAAGTCACGTCCGGAATAAATGCATTTTGTTAGGGCCACTGCGAAGGGCGCGATTAGCCTAACTGCGGAAGACAATTGCAGAGGCATCTGCTTAGTTAATTTTGAGAGAAAATATACCAGATGGAGGCTGAAGATTTAAGTGATTAGAAGGTAGTAGATAGGAATACAAATTGGATTAAAAGAAATTAGATTGATATAAATCGAATTGAGTCACAACAGTTTGTGTTGTTCATACCAAGGGCCAGTGGATTATGGGAGAGGCAGATGCTTCAATGAGATAGGAATTAATGTGGCTTTGACAGTCCATCTGGGAAGGTCTGAATATCGAGTACGTCCCTAATCTCTCTCTCCATTTATCAATGCCATAATGTTAATTAGTACTTCATTCATTAAGTTACTTACAGAGGGAACGAAATCACACCCTTAGTATCGCTCTGCTCGAGAACTTGCTATACTGCCAAGAAATGAAAATCCCTCTTTAAGCGAGCTTGCTACAGTTGATTGCAGTTCTAGAGCTCTGTCATTCCCCCCTTAGCTTGTGACCATCGTGGAAAATCTATTGCTTTTTGTTTGGCAACAAATTTGCCATCATAAATTGTTTAGGATTTGACAGCTTGCCTTGATCTCTAAATCACATTATCCTAGTGGTACAAGGACTAAGTTGGGTTTATGCAATATTAATCCTGGAACAGAACGCTGCTTGTTTTATGACTTTCACATTAAAGAAAGACTAGAGTTACATATCCCCCCCTTTCGCCCCCTTGCAGGATGCAGAATGCTTTGTCTTCAGAAATGATTTATTTACTCCATGGCAAAATAGACTCTGGTTAATTTTCAATTTACTTTTCGATAAATGTTGAGAGAAAGGCATGTGTGTGAGTTACTTAGAGCAAGGGACCTCATTCCTTTGCATATCTTGGTATAAACAATGGTGACATTTTCATTGCATTGAGTGAGATACATTTACCTATCATTTATACACTGCAGGGGTATTTATTAATACAGGCAAACACTTTCACATGGCAGTAACATGTAGCAACCAATCAGTGATTAGGTTTCAGTGCAAAGTAGATAAATGAAAGCAAATATCTGATTGGTTGTAAAAGCAAATATTTGATTGGTTGCTATAAGATACTGCTAGTTGGCACCTGTGTTAGCAAATGTGCACCTTTGAACTAAGGATCTCTGAAAGTTGGGAGAACTCCTGTTTTATTCAGAATCAAAGAGGCGTATAAATCATAATTGTTTCAAAAGCGGTAATACTTAAGTGTAAACTCTCTCAAAGCATAGTTACCAACTTTTTAATGTTTCCCTCGGGAGGTCCCAGAGGGGAGGTCGAGTGTGAGGATTAAAGGGGGCGGGTCGCAAAATAACTCAATTCACCAAGAATTGTGCCATGGAGGCTTCCATCGCTATAAAGTGTGCAGGATGCAGGAGCATGGCCTGCTCACTCTGCAGACCTATCCGGAATTCGGGAGACTCACAGAAATTCCCGGGAGAGCGGGCAAGTATTTCTTAAAGCAGCATTATGACCTAGGAAAACATTTTCCTAGGTGGCCCCTCTAACTGTCCAGAGCCCCTGGGGCTGTCTGTGCGGACCGGAAAAGCAGTGGGTGTGAAATGTGTGAGCGGTAGGACCGATCACAATCCCCAAATAAATGACAGTCAATATAATCTACCCCTTGCTACCTTCTGGGAGTCAACTGCTGCTTACAAGGCATCGCTTCTTTTTGAGTGAACTTAGACCTGTCACCAGCAGAGGCAGCCATTTTGTGCCATGAACCAACATTTAGGGACGTGTAGCCTTTCAGTGCGCTAGAACTAGTGACAACACTGAGGCAGTGAGCATACCTGCCACCTATCCCATTTATCTCTGATAGCCCTGATTGGTGGTGATATAAAGGGGTGTGGCTTACTGCAAAACAGGTGTGGATAGGACAGATCTGGGTGTGGTTTGAGGACATTGGGGGTGTGATCAATGTTGTCCACATGTGTGAGTCATATTCACAAACATGAAGGTAAAAATCACTCAGAAAATGCACATTCAGAAAAATAGAGCAAAGGTAAATAAAGGCATTTTATCCTAATCTTATTCTAATACTAAAAAAGCAATTAAATGTGTTTGTGTTGTATATTATTGGATAGTCAGGATAATAATAAGTGTGCAGTATACAATGTATTACTTTCACCACTACAGTGCACCCTTGTGATTGACTGGTATTCACTGCATCTATCGGCATAATTACAACTTACACATAGCCAAAGAAAAAAAAAACATACTAAAACCAGGATACATGGAACACAATGGGCCTCAATTATAATTAGGAGCAGAGCAAACAAGGGAGTAAATTTGCACCTTGGCAAAACCATGTTGCAATGCAGGATAGGAGGACACATTTAAAACGTGCAGGCAGATTTAGAGATGGGGGAGGGTCAAAGTTCATGTCTAAATAGCAGTATAAACATAAAGCTATACAGTATTTGTATGCTACATGCAAAAGTATGTTCCCTGCATGCAAAAAGTGGTTTGTCCAGGAGCAAATTTACTCCTTTTATGTGCTTTGCTCCTAATTCTAAGCATGAGCATTTATTTCTTAATATAACAGTTATTTTGTATTAATCACTGTATCTGAAGTAACAGAATTGTGAATATCCCATTTAAAGTGTCTCTCTTGCTCCTTTGTAAGATTTAAGTGTTACTCTCTCAAATGCTTATTAGTTTTTGTACGACATAAAGAAACATTCTGAAGTCTATATCCATTAATTCTTGTGCATTTTCCATGTGGACATTCATTAAATCGCAGCTTTATCTAGGTCATGGAATAATAAAGTGAATGGTTACAGTGTTGCAGCCCTAGCGCATCCTGCTGCTCGCTGCGGAGAGCTCTAAATTTAGAACTTATTCTTCTTACATAGCTTCATTATGTCTAAAAGAATGACTAACAGGGATGTTAACCAAGTTCTAGTTAGGGCGCATCTAAAAATACAAATCATCCAAGACAACAAGGAAGAAAGAAGCCTTTAGTCACATGGAACACTGCACCTTTATATCCTCCAACACTCTGTAACAGATCACAAGATAAGGACATGATTACCAGTAAATGAAGAATTGCAGGATGTACATTTTATCACATTAAACTTCTCTGCAGAATACTGGGCTACTCTCTCATAGAACAGATGTACAAACTACATGGGCAATATTGTAGTATAATGTCCCTTCAGAAACAGCGGTGTTGTCACCATGCAGGTGACAGAATGAATGAATATATATATATATATATATATATATATATATATATATATATATATATATATATATATAGATATATATATATATATATATATATATATATTGACTTGACTGCTCTGACGGAATGTCCGGTAGACTCATGCATTTCTGAGAATTCTCAGGACTTCTTGGAGAGTAGCCCTCCTTCCTGGATCCCGCCCAATCTTCTTGCAAAGTGGGCGGGGCAGGGCCGTGATGATGCTGTATGCACCTTCACGTCGCCTGCACTTGTCCCTTGGACCTCCCCTCCTGGATCTTCAAGAGGAAAGGTCCAAAAACTAGGCAAGTATGATTTATGTGACACATCCTTCTACCAAAACCTAAGCGTCAAGTGCCTCACTCTGACTCAGGAGGTGGCAAGCAGTGACTGTCCAGACACTAAAAACTCCTCCAACCTATCTGCCTAGAGTGCTAAATTTTGTGGGACTGTCACGGTTTTTGTGATCTGAAAGGGTCACTACTTACACACTTGGCTTCATCAAATGTGGACGTAGTGTCTTACTTTGCAATTCAAGGGTGTCTTTAGTGGGTAGAAGGGTTGGGGTTGGCCTAGCGTTTTCAGGTCCCGCTTCAGAAATGTTAGCTGTTGGGAGGTATGGGTGTGACATGGACTGACGTTTCATGAAATGCTGTCATGTGTCATGGAATTTTGGAGGTAGGTCCTTCTGTGTCAGAGTGAGTCCCATGGACACATCCCTGCCAAAATTAAAGTAACCCATGTACCAACCACCTCCCCTGTTCCCCACCTCACCTCACCTCAAGAACACTCTCAATGGAGCCGAGAGGAGGCCTCTTATCTGCATGAGTGGTACCGGCACATGCTCCGAAGAGTCCTCCGCTCAGCTCTTTTGAGAGCAGTGGGGGAGAGGGTTTTCGTGGGTGGGAGTGACATGACACTGCCGGGCCGCTTCTCCTCTGGGCCCTGTAGCCTCTGCACACCCTGCACCCACTATAGTTCCACCCCTGGAATTTTTTATACGTGCTACCATAAGAAAACAAAAAAGCAAAGGGGTTTTAAACCAGAAGGGGACAGAAATCCCAAATGAGAAAAAGAAATTGCAGACTGCCTAAATATTGTTTTTTTCTCTGTATTTACTGTTGAAAATTCAAAGGGGTCACATACATTATAGGGGAAATATATATTGTACTGGAATGTAGACGCAAATATAGTTACTATAGAAGAGATGTTACTTGAACCCTCAAAATTAAAAGTAGCTAAATCAATAGTATACCTCAAAGAGCATTAACAGGAATAGAATCAGTGCTTGCTGCGCCATTATCCAAACTTTTTAACCAATCGCTGCTGACAGGTATAACTCCAGGTGATTGGACAATGGTAAATGTAATTCACTACACAAAAAAGGAGTAGGGAAAAATATGATAATTCTGTACCTGTGAGTCTCACACCAATATATGGAAATTGATGGGATGCTTAAAAATAATTATTAACTATTGAGAGTCAAACAAGGGAAAGGAATTTGCTGCTGAGAGATCATGTCAAACAAATCTAATGGATATTTTTGACTATGTAACTAAAATGATAGATCATGATGGACCAGTTGACACTAATTGAGATTTTAGTAAGGCATTTAATCTAGTATCCCACAATAAATGAATTTAGTAAATACTTGGATGTGAGTCAAAGTTAGTGAAAAGGATAAATGTTTGGCTAAAGGTCAGTGTTGTAAGATCTTATGAAGGTCTGATAGTCAGTATTTCAGTCCCGGGTCCTGTTTTCTTCAATGTATTGATTACTGATTCCACTTGTGGTCTACGAGGGAAGGTGTATCTTTGCAGATGATGAAAATCATTGCATCTCTTTTCTCTTTTAGAGAAAATGGCCTAAAGGATGGAATCTTAAATGTAATATATCCAAATGTAAAACAATGAACGTGGGTCACAAAAGCCAGATGTGGTGGGGACTAGTGCAGTAAAGGAGATGAAGAACGCATGGGGAAAATAAACGTATTGCTATTGTCTAAGAATTTCAACTACTCAAAATACCCTCCACCCCCCTCCTAAGATGAAAATAAACTAAACCTACAAAGAAAGGGCAGATTAGATGGACCTACAGGTAACTTCATGATGTCAGATTCTATGTTTCTAAACCCCATCAGAAACTGGAGGAGCCTTACTTGGCATATAAGTGTAACTAGATTAGGGAGAGCGCACTTTATCTGAACCCAGACCAATTTCATGAGTTAGACAGACAGGGCCAGATTATGGTTTGTTGGGGCCCAAAGGCTACTAACTGGCAGGGGTCCCTGCCAATAAAATTGGCTGTAATCAGATCAAGTCATGTCAGAGGTACCCGCCATCAGGACTGGCATTCCCAGTGTCCACCTCCAAGAAGTTTGTACATGCTCCGCTCCCCATCCCTAGGTGTCTATTCTGATCCCTTCTCTGTTCGGAGGGAGGACTCAGAGGCCAAATGGGGATGGCGCTGGCCGGCGGGCTGCCACACTTACCAGGCTTACCGTGTTCCGCTGCCCTGCCCAATGTGACCGGCTGACAGGTCACAGTGGGTGTTGACTGGAGGGTGACTGATGATCTGACTGTAGTAGACCTCAGTCAACCTCCCACAGAGCCCTAGCTTAAAATTTTAGCGCTTGGGGCAAAAAGGAAAACTGACGACTAACTAGCCCTCAATTTTAACCAAATGAACACAAAATATTCATAAACTACGTCCCCCCCACCATTCAGCGGTGCACCCTCACACAGTCCTAGTTACCACCTGACCTCCCACTCTGTTCTCTCTACTTAAACAGTGTAAGTTTGCCTTCCCTCCAAGCGCTACATACATACAGCACACGGGATCCATCACTTTAACAGGAGATTGGTGAAACAGAACCAGAATCAGAGCAGCACTAGCACGGCTCTCTTAATACATTGTATCGTGCTCTCTCGCACTGTAAGTCACATCAGTGAGGAATATTTGTGGTAGTTCCCTAATGTGTGCTAGCTCAGGACAGTACAAGTAAAGATGCGTGCTATAAGTTGAAAGCATTCCTACATTTTTCTATAAAGCACACCATAATGTGCTATGCTTGTAATGCTTTATAGAGCTTCCCCCTTTGTAGTTCTCAGAACCAAGAGCTGTTCCAGCTATATAAACTTAGCCATTCCCTGATAAGTCATTTGCATCAACGTATTCCTTTAACACTTTGTTTATACCAATTAATTAAAAGAGAACCTCATTGTGTAACTTACCAGGAAACATATACAGTGTGTGTAAATGTCCTCTTTGTCGAAGATGGAAAGCTCTTAGCAAGTAAAGTGTTGGCAGGCTTTCAGACTTGGCTTGGACACCCAGAAGGCATTGAGTCTTATTCTGGCTGCACCAGATATATAGACAGGACACCATCTTGCAGTCTGACATGAGAAATCGCTCCAGTGTTTTACAGAGGGAGAAAATGCGAGAGGAGCTGCCTTGGGATGGGAAAGTAACATACGGCATTTTGTATACTGAATTTACTGGAGGGAAAAGCTGGGCCCTTGATGTGCAGTGAGTATGCTAAATGAAGAAGATCTCTGAATCATTATTCAATCAGCTATACAACTTTTGAACAGTAACAGATGCTTAGCTGGAATTGTTGCTGAGAATTCATTGTTATTAAATTCTGATTGCGGATTACAGGCTCCTTAAGAGATACAGATTGTGTTCATCAATAACGAGTCTGGATGTGGAGAACATATGGAAGCTCCTTTTAAAGTTTATGCTATTAAGTTTAATTTATCCAAATAAATAATATGTGTGTGTGCTCTGGATATCCTTAAATCACTCATTGGTGACATGTAGACATTTATAGATGCCAAACTAAAAAGATGAAAGGGATAAAACCATCTTCCATCACTGTCTTTGCTAGCACATGTTAGACTTTAAAGTACACCCGTCGCCATCATAGGAGAAAGCTATGTGGGTGCTGACTGAGGCACTGATCATGTGTAATTTTTGAGCCGCGTGGGTGGGTGGGATAACGTGAGCACCCCCAATCATTTTAAAAAGATGGTTCCTACGGTGACCCAGGAGGGGGGTGGAACACCAGCTTTGCTGGGCCCTCCTCACCACAAGGCCCCAGAAATGGCCACACCCCATGCACCCACGGTAGTTCCGTCACTGATTCAGAGCCAATGTACTGTAAGCTGGCAGCTTGATGATGTCACAGAATGATTCTCAGGAGTGCAGTGAGCATGCTCCTGCCAGTACATGGCTTATTCACTATGTCAATAATATTCATAGCTGCCCATAGTATATTTCATGCAGATATGTAAAGAAGGTGACTATAGGAAACTGTACACGGGTTACATACAGTAAATGTAATGTATGTATAATGATGCGCTGTCTGTTCACATATATGCTTAATGCACACTTGTGTTTAGCTGACAAGAGGATCTCACATTTCTTATCCCTTACATTTTTTTTTTCACCAACATATCTTATTTGATCCTACGTTTGTCCCTAATGTATTTCATCTTTCTGACATTTAAAATCACTTCATAATTCTGTGGCATTATCAATACCACAGCTTAAAATGGATTCCGTTTAGGATAAAATAACCAAATTGTAGCATTATGGATATCCATTCTGCGTTCAATTTGTTATTTAGTCATACTGCCTTTTACACAGTGTGACAGCTAGGGAATGGAAATTTAAAGAGACACTCAATTATTTTAAACAGAAAAAGCTACGATCAATTCAAAAGAGGAGCATTACCATTTAAATGGAGGTGAGGAAGCGGGAAAGCGCTGAACTGAGGTAAATACCATATCTACTAGTCTGGTGAAGTGGTAAATACCCCACTTTCAATTATACCACACCATAGGAAGCGTATATAGTCTGGCTCAGTACACTGACTACATATCCTTGCACCTCTCAGTGTGTGCAGTGGGATGTCTCCACTCTCCTATTGTTTAGTTCTGGATGGCTTCATATAAACAGCTTTGAAATTTGTAAAAATTGAGGCATATCTTATATGATCCCATTTCATTTTGGAGGTTTTAAATAGGAAGTGTATCAAACCCGGTTTAAATTTTATGGAAAGATTGCATTCTATAAGTGTCTTTCATTCTAAAAAGAACTCACAGAATACCTGCCCCAATTTTTACTGGGGTATGAAATGTAATAATAGAATTGGTATTCCTATGAGATTGAATGAGTCTATAGAAAGTTTGTTCCTAAATATTAGGAGAGACAATACATTTTATGTCCTATCAGAAAATACAGCGTGTACTGAAAAGTAAATGTGGTATAGAAATATACTGCAAACACCTAACGTAAAGGTTGATCCAATAGGAAAAGCCATATTCTGCATACATGGATATATATTTAGTGCCACACCTTGACACCAGAGGAATTATTTGATGGGTTACAGACAGGAAGTCAGGTGTGCATAGGAAAAATGCTTCCTCATAAATCACAGCCTTGATGCAAATACATGAAATCCTGCTAGAGAGGACTAGTTATTCATTGTATCATGTTATATGTTGCAGTGCTAGTTCTTTATTAAATTATAGCCATCAATGTGTACTGTACTACACAGCGAAAGCAGCCATTTTGTAGGATGAACCAAATTTGATGAGAAGGCAACCTATGACTTCAATAGAAACTAGTGACATCACAGAGGTATGAGGTAATTTGTGTTAAAAAAATGTCTGTTTTCACTGTGTCAGAGGACGGATATACTTTAAAGGTTAATGCCGGAAAGTGAGGTAAAACATGCACTCTGTTCTCTGAAAGCTATTTACAAATAAAATGACTGTTTGTTTTTTTTTTACATTATTTCACTACCAATATATTTATTAAAGTTATTCAAACGCATGTCATGAATTTTTAAATAAAAAGACAGTGTTGGTTTATTATTGATGGCAGATGGTACACTACAGCAAGCTCGGCTTTGCAGGGAATCTCGCAAGCAACGGTGCAGTTCAGCAATAATTAGAGCAAGTGATGGTCCCCCAGGCTGGCCTTCCCAGACCCATATAACAGCTGGGTTGCTTCTTATTCTTAATACAGGAAAAAGGAGACTTGTTGGAGATTTAATGAACTCTATTAATTGGCTAGCCAGTTATTGTTGCTCAGTAACCTGTTTGAGGAGCGGGGTGGAACGCAGAGCCTGTAAGGTGGGAAGGAGAGGCATTCACCATCTAACAACCATCTGTTTAGTCATATAAACAAGGAACCATAGGGGTAGTACCTGATATTTTCATGCACTGCTGCTCTACCTCTAGTATTCCTTGTTTATTAGACTGAACAGATGGTTGTAGATGGTGAATGCCTCTCCTTCCCACCTTCCAGGCTCTGCGTTCCACCCCGCTCCTCAAACAGGTTACTGAGCAACAATAACTGGCTAGCCAATTAGCAGAGCCCAATAAGTCCCCAGCGCTAACATTGGAAAATGTAGGCTGTAATTATCGATGAAGAAAAGTTCCAAAACTGTTTGTAAAATATTTCACGTTTGGCCTGAAAAAGTTTGCCTACAACACCACGCAGGAGAAGGAATTGACTTATGTCATCCGATCTGTATTCATAGGGGGAATTCAATCCCCAACATTGTTCTAAAGAACAAAGCGGGATCCGCGTTATTACCGTTAGTACGGTAATCTTATTGTGGATTTGTGCACGCAGCTGCAAGCAAAAATCAGCTTTGAAATTACCGTAGAAACGGTAATAACGCGCAGCAATGACCATATTAACGATAATTGTGGGCACCCGCGTTGTTCGAAAAAACAACGCAGGGAATTAAATTCTCACCATAGACTGTAAACTGGCAAAGTGCAAATGTACAAATAAAATGTGGATTGGAAGAGCAAAATGGGGGGCTCAAAGATATGCTACAGAATTTGCTGGCGCTATATAAATAAATGTTGATGATGATGATGATAGTATCGCCAGAATTTTGCACCTTTGCGAAACGGCTGTTCTACCGCGAAACTCGGGTTTGAAATTTGGCTCAGCACATTTATTTTAGATTGTTTCATTAAATAGTAACTGTTGTCACATTTGGCAGAAGTTTCCATACTTTGAAATAACTTGATGTTGAAAATGAATGAACTTGTATACTTTAATTTATGTATAATTAAGTACTAATCACAGCGAGATCTGTACTGATCTGTAATGTACTGAACTGTTTACTTTTGGTCTTTTTTCAGGATCTCGGCTCCGTCAGGAAGATTTTCCTCCTCGGATAGTAGAACATCCCTCAGATGTGATTGTTTCTAAGGGAGAGCCCACCACGTTAAACTGTAAAGCTGAAGGCAGACCAGTGCCCACGATAGAATGGTACAAAGACCTGGAGAGAGTGGAGACTGATAAAGACGACCCACGTTCCCACCGAATGCTGCTTCCCAGCGGATCTTTGTTTTTCTTGCGCATTGTTCATGGGCGTCGGAGTAAGCCTGACGAGGGCAGCTACGTGTGTGTCGCACGGAATTACCTCGGAGAAGCCATGAGTCGGAACGCATCACTGGAAGTTGCTTGTAAGTGAACACATTGCTTTAGTATCCCTATAATGTATAGCAGCATGCCTACCAAGGAGTTATATGGTTATAAAGCTGGCATTTCTATTGTTCATAATGTCGCCCTGTAGCAGGTAATAAGACAACATATATTTTACAAATGATTAGTAATTGTCATATTTGAAATTTATATATGAGATTTATCAAGCCTCCTATAAAGGAAAAGTGGAGGTGTTGCCTATAGCAATCAATCAGATTCTAGTACATTCAGAATCAGAATAATTTATCTAGTACATCTGAGAAAATGATAGTTAGAATCTGATTGGTTGTTATGGGCAACACCTCCCATAGCATCCAATCAGATTCTAGCTATCATTTATCTAGTACATTTTAGAAAATGATAGCTAGGATCTGATTGGTTGTTATGGACAACACTTCCACTTTTTCTTTTTAGGTTTGATAAATCTACAACATAATAATAACATATGAATTTGAGCCCAATAGCAAAATTTCAGACAAATTGCTTTTATTTGACTAATTGGTCCCAGACTGTTGAAAGCTGGTTGCCGCGAGTTACAATAAATTTGTAATCTATACACCATGTTATTAAATATGTCTCATAGTGTTTTGCATTTGCACATGTAAGCAATATTCCTTGTTACCTTATGACTAATAATCTATCATATACTTTCTAATGTGCATTCACAGCATTCATTATCCTTTCCATATGCAGTTATTAATATTGACATAATTTGCATTTTGCAAATTGTTTGGAAATATACAAATTTTGATAAAAACATGTTAGATGTCAGGTTTATTTCACGCCAAACTGGCTTTAAATACTACTACATGGAATACTGTAGTGCAGTCAGTTTACATAATTAATACCATTTTTCGTGCATTTGTTTCATGTCATATTCATGATCCTCTTCCTGAACAATGATTTTGTATCCAAATGTTTTGGAATTTTCAGTTAATATTGTGAAATCACATTCGTTGCATAATGAAACCTTTGTTGCCACTGTCCTAAATGATCTATTGAATGCAGTTCTACTTGTATTTTGCAATTTAAATTGGTTCAGAACAAACACAAACATTATCCTAGCACCCTCCCATTGATCTTACAACCTCTATTAGCAAAGAGGACTAGCACATAAGCTGTTTGAAGGTCATGAGTGAAGTCCAAGCCACCATCAAGAGCTTGTGGAATGAAAGTGCAGGTTAGATATTTTAAGGACTAGATCACAGGACATTATTTAAAACCTTAGCACCATTTCTGTAATGGTTTCAGGGACCCAGAAAGAAAGCCTGTTCCACGGTGTCTTATCCTTTGAAGCATAGCTGTCTGAATTCTTCAATTGAGCCCTTTGGGGATTTAGAGCGCAGACTCTCCTCCGACACAATAACAGCCAGCTTCTACTTGAGTTCTAATATCACAGACTTAATATCATTTCTGTTATCTGTTTTATTTTATTTTTTGTTTGTTTAATTTCATATTTCTATTGATCGATAGCAATTTCTATATTGATTCTGGCATTTAACAGGGTCAAAAACCTCAAGAAATGTCAATAGAATCCTTATAGGCATATGCACACTGTTAGTATATATGAAACATCTCTTTCTTTTGTTATCCGTGACTTTAACCATTGTACTGCTCTTCTGTTAAAGCCGTATTAACATTTAATTGACCTTAATAACGTAATCATTTATTTTATTCCATATTCGTTTAGGGAGACTGTAGAATTTTGCAATAAAACCAATTATTTTCAAATATTTGCTCAAATGGAAATGTGGTGTTTTTATGAGGTGCGCAGAGATTTATTAACGGAGTTTGAACAGTTTTTTTTTTGCCTGTTTTTAAAATAAGTCTAAAAAGAAAAAATCCTTATAGCACTTAATTTTTCGGATGACTACTACGAGATTGACTTAGTGGGAAATAGATCTTATATTTGTGCTCAGCAGTGTAGGCAGGCAGATCATCTCAGAGCGTAGTAAGAGAATATAGCTGTATCTGTTCACTGCTTGTATGGAGATAAAATACAGGAGCTGTGATCCATAAACAACTGTAAACTAGCTTTATATCTAACTAGAGTCAATAGCATCCCTTGGACCCTGAAGTCATAGCACCAGGTGTTAAGTGTATGATAGCAGCTTGATCTATCGACCAGGGTAAGAGGGTGCGGTGGCCGAAATGAAAATATATGAAAAATTAATGAAGTTCCGCAATTGTGATTTATTTGCCTCTGCCCCTGTGCTGGTCCTAGTTTAAAAACCAATGTTGAATATTTCCCTTGCAAAACAAGGTTTGTATTCAACGGTCTGGTGGTCACGGGGTCACAGAAAATGTATTTCCTCTAGAAAGTGAAATGGGATTTACACATCATTTTTTTTAAGGCTTACATAAATTGTTTGGTCAATGTTTTTCATCTCATGGGAACCATTGTTTTACACAGACACATGTTGTGTACTGTTTATTCAGCATTTTAGATTGTTTTGCTTCTCCATATGTGAGTGGTTGATGAAAGGTCACATTCTGGAGATATAGAACACGGCACATACACGGAGTAACACAACTATAGTGACAAAGGGCTGAGGGTCCACAGAACTGGCTATAGAGTGTGTTACCTACCAGATGATAGAGGTTAGATTATGGGGGGAAGGGACGGCACATCACTAGTGATTTGTAGGAGACAGCTGGGACCAGTAACTGGAAGGACTGTATGAAACATCGTAAATGTTCGGAGAAGACTTATGAATAAAAAATAATTAGATGAAGAATTAGGGTAAGGTGTGATCAACTCTCCAGATTAACATGTAGCATGTGAGATGATGCATGAAAATATGCAATCACAATGAGATTCTCTTTCTTCAATAAATCTACCTTCATACAATCTAAATTCTAAGAGGACATAGTTAGATTCCTATCTGGAAATAGAAAAGTGGCACTATGCAGTTATCGATACATAAACATTAATACAAAGTCTGCTAACTGCATACTTAACAACAGAGAAGTGATACTGTTCAATTCATTATACATGTAGAATAGAAATAGGTACTGGGAATAACATCCTGTATATCTATCTATCTATCTATCTATCTATCTATCTATCTATCTATCTATCTATCTATCTCATATCTATCTATCTATCTGTCTATCTATCTATCTCATATCTATCTATCTATCTATCTATCTGTCTGTCTGTCTGTCTGTCTGTCTATCTATCTATCTCATATCTATCTATCTATCTATCTATCTATCTATCTGTCTGTCTGTCTGTCTGTCTGTCTATCTATCTCATATCTATCTATCTATCTATCTATCTATCTAATTAACATATATATATATATATATGTTGGAGTGTTGACTGGTGGTAGACTATACCGTAGAATAGAAATAGATATTGGAAACAACATCTGTCTATATAGGTAAGATAATTGATTGATGGTTGTCTATACTGTAGAATAGAAATAGGTACTGGGAACAATATCCTGTATATATAAGTAAGATAATTGATTGGTTGTTGTCTTTACATGTTGGGTAAAAACAAATGGTGACTCCACCATGTAGAATAAAGGAAGTAATACTGTGCAGAGGTCACTATATAGCGCTGTTAAAGGGCTGCTGGTCAGTGCTAACATATTACAGAGACAAAACTTCTGTGGGAATCACAAACAGCTGTTGAGTATTATATAGTTTGTAATGGACATTCCCCACCTCTCTCACCAATTGTATCTGTGACTTCCCCAAGATAGCACATTGATTGGTGAATCTGTAAAGCTGTGTAGAATACTGATATAGAATGTCGTACACATATATATATATATATATATATATATATATATATATATATATATATAGTGTCACTGGGTTTATTTATCTGTTCAAAATATTACCTAATTTAACAAGTCAAACATGCATGTAGCATTGCAATGAGATTATGCACTGAGGTGCTTACCTCTGGTTCTCTCTACTTGTCTCAAGGAGTCCTGTAAGTCCTTTAATTATTTATTAACATTTATTTATATAGCCCCACCATATTATGCAACAATGTACAAAGAAAATTTAATTATTCACATCAGTTCCTGCCTAATTGGAGCTTACAGTGAGAGAGATTTATCAAACCTTCTAAAAAGGAAAAGTTGAGGTGTTACCCATAGCAACCAATCAGATTCCAGCTGTCATTTTGTAGAATGTACTAGATGATAGCTATAATCTGATTGGTTGCTATGGGCAACACCTCTGATTTTCAATTTAGAAGGTTTGATAAATCTACCAATAAATTTTACACAAACACACACAGAAATTAGGGATTTTTTTTTTGTCTGCAGCCAATTGCTGTGTGCGCGGAAACCAAATAAAACACACGCAAACTTGGCAGAACATACAAACTGCATGCATATAGGGCCCTGGTCAGAATCAAACCTATAGCCCCAACGCTGTGAGGCCCAGCAATGTATGGAATCCAAAGAATTGATAAGGACGTGGTCTCATGGATTTATGGCTAACGTCTTTTTTTCATTTGTTACATTTACCCACCTTAATTTTATCTTAGATATCTGATCAATAAATATCATCATCATCACCATTTATTTATATAGCGCCACTAATTCCGCAGCGCTGTACAGAGAACTCATTCACATCAGTCCCTGTCCCATTGAAGCTTACAGTCTAAATTCTCTAATACACACACACAGACAGAGAGAGAGAGACTGGGGTCAATCTTTGATAGCAGCCAATAAACCTACCAGTATGTTTTTGGAGTGTGGGAGGAAACCGGAGCACCCGGAGGAAACCCACGCAAACACAGGGAGAACATACAAACTCCTCACAGATAAGGCCATGGTCGGGAATTGAACTCATGACCCCAGCGCTGTGAGGCAGAAGTGCTAACCACTTCGCCACATTGTGTATGGTGCACTCTGCATTTTAATACTATATGGATTCATGTTAGTTGGTTTTATAAACAAGGAGGGCTTGTGCTCTCCACCTTAGATAGGATTCCATGTTTTTTGCACTTAGCCACGTGATGTTGTATTACTGAGCCATGATTTCACGTACAGTATCTTGATTTTTGTATTTGAGGAAACTCTTGTTTTAACATTATCACAAATCACAAAATGAAATATAATACAGTAGGTTTTATTTTTCAATAGCTGTGGTCCACAAGACTTTCCCCTAGTTCGCAAACCTTCAAACCTTCCCAGAAAACTGTTTAGGGAACCTTTCTAATCCCGAACCATCTCCTTACCCCCTCCAGGTTATGCTGCCCGATTTCATCCGCACTACACAGAACACATAAAACTTACATTTATCATTCCTCTGGCCCCCGAACCAACATTGCTGTCTCACTCCATCATCTAAGCCCACTTTTCAAAATAAAATAGTATGTTTAAGTTAGGCTACATGACATTATCTTAGCTGGTTCACAAGTTTAGTTGTAAACAATGTAATATAAGAACAAAACGAGTTAAAAAGAAAAAAAAAGAAAAGGATTCTAGAAGGATTTGACGGATAAACACGGTAAATTCACCTTTAATTTCCTATTGACGAATTTATATAAAGTTGAACCAAGTGTAATTATATTCACCTCGCCATTCCTTCATCACATTTCCGACTGCGCTGAGTTGAGGTGACCTTTGTGGAGTCTCCTTCCTAGAGTGATAGAGTTAATGAGATCCAGTGACATTATGACCTCAACCTGCTAGTGGCCCTGGCCTCCATCATCCATCTTCCGAGCCCCAAAGGTTACATGACAGCACATGGAAATAGATAAAACAAGTGCGAATAAACAAATTCAAGAGCCTTCTGTCATGGCTGCCAGCACAGGGACAATTGTCCAAGTGAGATATCAGAGCGATGTGATGGAAAAGTTTATACAGGAGCAGCTACTATTAGCAAATAACCCTGGGTCTGAGTAACAACCAATCAGCAGCAGTCGTCAGTCTTCAGTACATTTGTCTGCCAACACTATCATATTTTTATTTTTTTATTTTCCTTTGTATAAACTTTATTAACTTTTAACAAACTTTTTTTGATCTATAACTTATCAATAAAATAAGACAAGATAAATAACACATAAATAACAAATGTATTGTGTGGTGCTAGTAGCTAGCGGTGTATTGTGTTGTGCATTTAGCTAGTATTGTATTGTGTGGTGCTTTTAGCTAGTGGTGTATTGTGTAGTGGGTGGAGCTAGTGTTGTATTGTGTGGTGTATGTAGCTAGTGTTGTATTGTGTTGTGCATTTAGCTAGTGTTATATGGTGTGCTGCATGTAGTTAGTGGTGTATTGTGATGTGCATTTAGCTAGTGTTGTATTGTGTGGTGCATGCAGTTAGTGGTGTATTGTGTGGTGCTACTCGCTAGTATTATATTGTGTGGTGCAAGTAGCTAGTGTTGTATTGTGTGGTGCATGCAGTAAGTGGTGTATTGTGTGGTGCTACTCAGTGGCGCACGCAAGGGGGGGATTTCTGAGTCTCTAGAAACACCCCCCCCTGCGCTAACTAAGTGGCCACTGTCCTATACAGCAGCCGCGGCGCTGTCAAAGAAGCGTCTGCGGCGGTGCTGTATTGTATACAGCACCGCCGCAGACGCTTCTTAGACAGCGCCGCGGCTGCTGTATAGGACAGCGCTGGCGAAACGGAGCTGCTGCGCATGGGTCGGCGACAATCCTCCGTGCGCCGCTGCTACTCGCTAGTATTATATCGTGTGGTGCAAGTAGCTAGTGTTGTATTGTGTTGTGCCGTTAGCTAGTTTTGTATTGTGTTGTGCATGTAGCTAGTGTTGTATTGTGTGGTGCATGTAGCCTTTAGTTTGCTTATCACTTCTATGCAGACCCTATATAAAATGTTTGCAGGCTAATAGTTATATCAACCATACAGAGTCTGGTATCTGCCTGTCCCTACAACCAGCTGGTTATATTAATGCTGTTTTGCAAAGTAATCCAATCTGTCAGATAGTTTTGAGCTAATAACTATTATTTGTGATTATAGAATTTATGACAATACTTGGTGAATGTTTTAGTTTATATGTGGCAGATAGATGCTGGTGAGTGTGTTTATTTGGGGAATTGTGATGATTTATTACTGTTAATGGGAAGAAACGTTTGTAAACTGGAACTCTAATAATGTACCTCACCTGACACTGCTGATTGGTTTACTGTAATAATGTACCTTACCTGACACTCCTGATTGGCTTAGTGTAATAATGTACCGCACCTGACACTGCTGATTGGCTTACTGTAATAATGTACCGCACCTGACACTGCTGATTGGTTTACTGTAATAATGTACCTCACCTGACACTGCTGATTGGCTTACTGTAATAATGTACCTCACATGACACTGCTGATTGGTTTACTGTAATAATGTACCTCACCTGACACTGCTGATTGGTTTACTGTAATAATGTACCTCACCTGACACTGCTGATTGGCTTACTGTAATAATGTACCTCACTCGGCACTGCTGATTGGTTTACTGTAATAATGTACCTCACCTGACACTGCTGTTTGGTTTACTGTAATAATGTACCGCACCTGACACTGCTGATTGGCTTACTGTAATAATGTACCTCACATGACACTGCTGATTGGTTTACTGTAATAATGTACCTCACCTGACACTGCTGATTGGCTTACTGTAATAATGTACCTCACATGACACTGCTGATTGGTTTACTGTAATAATGAACCTCACCTGACACTGCTGATTGGCTTACTGTAATAATGTACCTCACCTGACACTGCTGATTGGCTTACTGTAATAATGTACCTCACCTGACACTGCTGATTGGCTTACTGTAATAATGTACCTCACATGACACTGCTGATTGGTTTACTGTAATAATGTACCTCACTCGACACTGCTGATTGGTTTACTGTAATAATGTACCACACCTGACACTGCTGATTGGTTTACTGTAATAATGTACCTCACCTGACACTGCTGATTGGTTTACTGTAATAATGTACCTCACCTGACACTGCTGATTGGCTTACTGTAATAATGTACCTCACTCGGCACTGCTGATTGGTTTACTGTAATAATGTACCTCACCTGACACTGCTGTTTGGTTTACTGTAATAATGTACCGCACCTGACACTGCTGATTGGCTTACTGTAATAATGTACCTCACATGACACTGCTGATTGGTTTACTGTAATAATGTACCTCACCTGACACTGCTGATTGGCTTACTGTAATAATGTACCTCACATGACACTGCTGATTGGTTTACTGTAATAATGAACCTCACCTGACACTGCTGATTGGCTTACTGTAATAATGTACCTCACCTGACACTGCTGATTGGCTTACTGTAATAATGTACCTCACCTGACACTGCTGATTGGCTTACTGTAATAATGTACCTCACATGACACTGCTGATTGGTTTACTGTAATAATGTACCTCACTCGACACTGCTGATTGGTTTACTGTAATAATGTACCACACCTGACACTGCTGATTGGTTTACTGTAATAATGTACCGCACCTGACACTGCTGATTGGTTTACTGTAATAATGTACCTCACCTGACACTGCTGATTGGCTTACTGTAATAATGTACCTCACCTGATACTGTTGATTGATTTACTGGGGACCAGATAAGCTTTGTGGTTCATGTCAATTTAAACTGTTTTAAGATACAGCTCATTTTTTACTTTATTGTTGAGTTTTGAAACACAAACACTATAGGAATTTGTGGGCCTGATTTATTAAGGAAAAAAAATGAATACGTTTTCTCCTGGACAAAACCATGTTACAATGCAAGTAGTAAAGCACAGTTATCGCAAGACGCTACCGAGGAAAATCTGAAATAGTGGAACATCGATATATCCTCTGAGAGCTTGAATATTTCCATTTTTGAGTAAGCGCATACCCTATAGGGGATCCCATCAGAGTGGAAACACGGGTGTTGTGTGCACTATCAATATTCATCACGGGCATTACATATATTGGAGTGATTTTCTGATATACAGTATATATGTCAAACATACTACACTATCAGTTTTTCTTGTGTTGTATATCTTCCTATTTCAGAGTACTGAACTTTGGAAATTGTTTCCACATGTATATACATCATTCTTCCCAGTGTGTGTGAAGACAGCGCCATATGTATGTATAGTTTTTTTACATGTATGCAATTGTGAAGTTTTGGTGAACTTTATTGATACAAGCAGGGCGGCATATCTTTGTGAAGCGCCACTGACACAGCTCATTATTGTCATAAACTTAAATGGAGAACTCATTGGGGAACAAATATTACATGCATGTACAACATACTTGCCAACTCTCCCGGAAAGTCCAGTCTCCCGGGCTCCCGGGGGAGATGGCATTTCTCCCGCATCCCGGATTTCACAGAGAATCGCGTCATTTGACGCGATTCTCGGTGAATCACGCCATTTTGGAGGGCGGGAGGGGGCGGGACGAGGCCAATCGCGTCATTTTAGCCCCTCCCCCCGCAACGCAAATTGCGTTTCCGCGGGGGGGGGGGCGGGGTCAAAATGACGCGATTGGCCTCGTCCCGCACCCTCCCGCCCTCCAGTCTCGCCCCCTCTCCCGGCAACTATGATGTACAATAGCGGAATATATACTGTATTATATTTGAAGGGCATTAGAAGTTACAGAGGGGATCTGGCTCTGTAGGCTGAATAGTGTCATGTAGATCTTGGAAATCGTAGATGACTAGTAATTAGATAATGTGTCATTGATTCTTGATATTTCTTTAATATTGGTATGTCCTGTTACAGGACACCTCTCCTTTTCTTGTTGTACTTTAGCATTTCAGTTAGGCTGTATTGTATATCTGTTACAATGCCAGACTTATATAAAAGAATCAGGTCATGCTGCCTTACTGTAGGGTGATAGCACCCAGAACATTATTTGAGACATAGGACCTCATTTAGAGTCAGACGGAAAGTCCATTTCAGGTGCATCCTGCACATTTCCACTAACGGGCATGCGCAGTAAGCAACCATTCCCTGCATTCCGTCTGATTTTCAGACGCAAGTGTGCACTTGCGACAGCTTGCGTCTCAGTACGGGGGAAAGGGTGGAACACAGAGTTATGTAGGCGTGACCGTGAATAATTCAGATACTATGGGCGTCTACACGCAAAAACTACCCTAGACGGATCAAGATGCAGACGGAACACACGTCAAACAAGACTGAAAAAGTGCAGCAGGAATTAGCCGGCGCAAGTAGTGAGCTAGCTGCAGGAACTGGTCGCAGCTTGGTAAGGTATTACGAGTGGGTCGCAACTGGGGTTGCATGCTACTCGTAATACCCTACCAAGCTGCGGCACACTCCCACTCCTACTCTTATATGTAAGTCTTAGACGTACATTGCGTCCCACTCTAAATGAAGCCCATAGTTAGTAAGTGTTGTGTTTATACGCTATGCTGACCCCTGGGCTGGCTACCTCCGAGCTGGCACAGAAGTAGGGCTACAGAGGAAGCCAGCCCGAGAGAAAGCATAATGTATAAACACTGGTTAACTACACAATGCGCTATGTAGTAATACAAAAAATAGTACACTAGACCTTGGTATAATACCCTTGTAGTGCAAAATTGTATTTTGCAGCACACAAGATTGATAACATATACTCAGAGTAATGTACACTATGGAGATTGGAAATTATCCTGTGATATTGAAGCGTAATAAAGTAATTGTTTCCATGCTACCTTTTTAATGTACATGCTACATAAAATGCTTAGGCTTAATATCAATCCTCTGAGGTCCATAAGAAAGAAACAGAGGTTAGGATACATTTGTCACTCATATGAACACACATAAACCTCCGACTGTTGATTCTCTGGCTTTGAAGGCAAGGCTAAGGCATTTGGGGGCATGCCATCAGTAAACATCAATGTCCAGCCGCTGGATTTGGCTGTGTCTTGGGCAGATCAAGCTAGTGGCCAATTTTTGCCCAATCCTTGGACAAAGTCAAGAGGTAAACAAGAGTTAAACAAACTCATACACATCTTAATCTCATGACAATGCTGTTCTACATTGTGTAGCAGCAAAAGTGTATAGAATATTGTAACCTCTATGTGACCTTGACAGACTAGAAAGTCATGAAAATTACAGCACAGAGCAAAACATTTTTTGGGTAGCGGTCTCCTTCATGTGCATAACATTTCTGGATCAATTAGCCTTTGTGATAACAAGCGACACCTTGTTCAATTTGTAAAATGCAGATCTGCTAACGTCTCTGAAGCGTTGAGAGGTAGCTATTTGTGAAAGCTTCACAGTGCGCCCACAGTACGCTGAACATTCTCCTCTCAGCTTGTCATAGAGTCCTGATGTCTTTTCAGCACCTATCTTCATGGGGATTCTGCAGATCAAAGACATGACCTGCTTACTGAAAACCCTTATAACATAATCTAATAACAATTAAGAGCCAGGAGACAAAAGAAACTGACAACACAAAATGTAGCTGTTAATTTCTTTCCCCCCCCGAACATTCAAACCCAAGAAGACACTCAGTCAGTGTTCATAACCCTTAATAAGTCACTTTACTCGATTAAGAGAAATAGATTTTTTTTCTCTCTCCAATATGGATCCTAGTGATTGTGATAAATGTGAGTCTGTTGCGCGCTTTACTTTCTCCCTGCCAGGCTTCATTTGTTTTCCAGCCGACAGGTGAAGGGGTTGGATAGATGACGCCGCGTCATTATGCGAGTTGTTGTCAACACTCAGACAGATGCGGAATTGAGTAGTTTAAGTGGATCAGCAGAGCAGGCCGTCATAGAGGACTTACACAACAATTACAAAGGCCTCACAGTGGTACTGACATAGACACAGGAAGCTACGGTGCCATATTTTTCATTATAGCCAAATTTAGCATTGGCGTGACGAGGGTGGGAGTGATGAAAACAGATTCTCAGTGTGTTGTGTATCGTATTGTATTACTGTACCATGCAGCACTGAGCCCTAGTATATATCTTCAGAGTAAATCAAAAGTCGAACCATATATATTACTTTTACTTATAGTATATAGCTGTGCTATGTTAAACTTTTATAAAGAGTTTAAAAAGATATTCTATGTACATACAATAAAGCCAATTGATGCATTTAACAGAGGATTCTGGGAAAACTTTGAAAAGGAGGAGTGGTCTGGGCCACAGAAAGTGTCTCTTGATTGGACATTAGTTGGAGAAGATATAATGTGATTGGTAGCCAAAGCTCATGTCCAATCACCTGCAATATGAATTTCTCCAAGGCCAGTTGATGTTAAACACAGTTATCAGCTTCATAGTAGGTAGGTAGAATAACCCTTTAAGGAGAGAACATATATTGGCCAGCTGAGTAGATAAATCAAGTTTTTCAAAGATGCCTAAGTAGTTTTGATAGCTTATAATTTGTATATGATTTTTTTTAATAAAATAAGTTATAATTTAAAGGGCTGTTGAACCTAAGCACAATGAATGTACATTTTTAATAGTCATGAAATTATACATGTAAAAGATTCCCCTCTGTGTTTTAGTTTCTCTTTATTCTGAATAACCCATTCTGATGTAGTTACTCTGCAATTAATGACCTCAATAACGCTATGATGTGACGGTTTTGAACAATCTGTGCACTTACCAAACTTATATTATATCTATAATAATGTATTATAATCAGTTGGAACACATTCATAATCAGTCATTGAGCCTGATTCATTAGGAAAGGAAAGCATAAAAAAAGGAGTAACTTTGCACCTGGGCAAAACCATGTTGCATTGGAGGGGGAGATACATTTATAATGTGGGGACAGATTTATAGTTGGGGTAGGGCAGGTCCTAGATCAACTTTATATTTCAGTGTAAAAATAAAACTATCAAGTATTTGTGTGCTAGATGAAAAAACAGCCAGTATTTAACTTATGTGCAAAATAATAAACTAATTTGCACCCCTTGCATTGTAACATGGTTTGTCCAGGAGAAAATGTACTCCTTTTTTTGCCTTACTTTCCTTAATGACCCAGGTACATTGTATTAGAGCCTCGTGGTGTCAGGTTTGCACTTTCACAATCACATGATCTGTTGCATGTTTGGTTGATATATGTTGTACTGGATTCTAATGGGTTGTAAAATCTCACTGACATGCACCTTATCCATGTGATCAGACAGATATTTTGCCAATCTCTAATTAATGAAACTAAAATCCTTTATATTTTGCATTAGAGTGATACCATTTGTAATATTTAGGAAGCAAAAATCGGAATAACATTGGATATCAACATCCTGTTGAGGCAATATATTAATGTAAAATAAACAGTCACTCACATGTGGGGGTGGAACTTCATCTGTCCTCACTAACAGATTTGTAGTATTCTACAGGACATTTTCTGTAGATATTAGTTAAAAATAGCATAATTTTAATCATTCTGATCATCAGCATCGTTTATTTATAATTCACCACAAAACTCTGTAGCACTAGTTGGCAAAACTACTCATACAAAAAAAAAGCATTGGTACATAGAAACAGAAGAAGGGCATACAAGGTTGACGGAGAAGGTACAGACATGAGATAAAGGGTAGAGAGGACAGGCTTGTGAGAGCTTATGATCTAGAGTGAGAGGGTAAGGCTGAGACAATAGGAGCTAGAAGGACGGGACGGTAGCTGTAGTGCGCAGAGGGAGTAGTACCAGGTGGGATAGGCTATATTGTAGAGGTGTGGTTTGAAAAGGATCGGTGGAGAGTCTGGACAGGCGGACAGGAAAGTTCCATAAGAGGGGAGCAGCACGGGAGAAGTCTTGGAGGTATTTGAAGCAATTGACATTCTTAGACTTCACACAATGTTATTGCAGCTCTCGGCATGGTCCCTGGACTGGGTCTGGCCAATTAATGGCACAATGTTTTAGTTTGAGTGGGGTTAAAAAAAAATTGTAAAAAGAAATACATACCTCTGATCCTGTGGCTCACTGCTCCAGTGGGTCCCATGATGACTACAACAGTGGGACTGATGCAAATTGGGATGTACACCAGTTTGCGTAGTGTGTCTTACGTGAAATCACTCTGTGCATACCCAGAAAGCAGGCATATGCAGTCTTGCACAATTGTGACATTTGCCCCTTGAAAGGTGGGATGGGGGAAGGAAGGGGGTTCTATTGTTGGCCAATTACAGTAAAGACATGTTCACGCACATGTGGCTCATGCAGACCTGCAGAAACACACACATATGCCAGTTAGGACGTGTATCCTTTGCACCCGCTATAGGGCGGGTGCAAATACTGGCTGTTGAGATACGCTATTTTTCCATGCTCCTTTCTTTAGAGTAGTTACAGTAGTTACGCTGCATAAGCCCCAATTTCTTTTGCAAACCCTTTGTTTTCGGTAATCTACTTGTATGTAGAGAAAAATGCTTTTGAACAATTGAACTTTACCGCCATAACAACACAAATATATAAATGACATCATGACGATTGTACCAGCTGCCCCAATGACAGAATATCTATCATAATAACTGGCAATGGTTTATCGCCATTAATAAAACACATTACAGTACTGAACTAAAGGAAATATTGTGTTTAAGTCGCTTTGAAACAAACTGTCTGCACAATTTAACAAAGAAATTCTGAACATTCACCCCCCTGCAGAGAGAGAGCTGAATGTGCCATTGACAGCTTTACACTCCCAAAAATATTTAGTATGAAAAAAAGCTTTTAAAACTATGAATGAAATGATGGAGCCAATTTATATTTTCAGATTGTGAAACATCATGCGAGTTTTGCTACTGAACAGATGGCATTGTTCCTTTGTTGCTAAACTCCACCATCTGATACTTTTCAGTTTTTTCTTTTTTTTTTTTCATTTTTCTTGTGTAGATAATTATGAGCAAAGGTCAATCATTGCCCTATCAACGTGGATCCTAAACGCATCAGATGGCAATCGCCAGGCTGTAAATGACAGGCTTGTCAAATTTAGAAGACTTAAATATTGCTTACTTTATCGTGGCCGCTCAACGAGAGAAAACTATTTCTGCATTTTATTCATACGTTGGGCTGCCATATGTGATGATTTTTGCACAGTAATCATTTTTATTCTTATCCGTGATACATTTTCTATGTTTATACTTTTTTGTATTTATTATACTTGTTGTATAATTATACTTTTATTATACTTGTTTTTATTATTTGGCATTTTACTATATTTTTGGTGACTACCATGAGCGCAGGTTTTTGTTTTTTTCAGGCATGAACTAAATTATTATAACGGTTTGTACCATCCTAAATCTATCATAGTTGCCAACATTTAAAAATATTTTCCAAGGTCATTTTGTTGCTCAAGCATAAAGCACTATGGAGTTTGTTGATGCTATATAAATGTATGTTAAATAAATCTTTACAGGCTACACACGAAACTGTCTCCGTGGACTTTGGATTACTCCAATCCCCGTCATATCATGCTCGGTGAATACGATCATATGTTATTAGCAGTTTGAACACTCCTTTTCAATAAATGTTAACTTCTACAACCTAGAGGATAAGAACAGTCAGTAAGAATTGTATCTTGCATGCAGAAAATGGTTTTAGTGTGTAATGCAAATGATCAATGCTGAAAAAGAGGGACATTTCCAAATCTGTATCTTTAAAACCTGGGACGGCACCTGGAAATAAGGGACAGAGTGTCCCATTTTAAAGAAGAACTGAAAAGGTGGGCACTTTGCTCCTTGGAGGGCTCTTCCTTTTAAAGACTTGGCCCAGCTCCTTCAGAGCTGGGTAGAACGCTTATTTTATGTGATGCATGAAATCTATATAGCTACTTAGTATCTTGCTTCACCCATGCTTCCCAAATTTCCAGGGCATAAAATCAGGACAAAAATGACCACACCTTGATGCAATCACATCTCAGCTCATTACGTCCAAGCCATGTCCCTATGACACCAGTGCCATGTCCCTGAGTAAAGCCTGTCCCTTTTAGTTCATGAGAATCAGGAGATTTGGGGGGTGTTAGAGTCAGAGGACCCGCAGTAATTCACCAGATTTAATAAGAAGATTTCAGGCACGACTGCTACAGGAATTGGGTGTCAGTTTATTATAGGTGCTATCTCTTCTGAGCCAAAATCTTCTAGCTCTCCTTGCACCTTTTACATTTTAAAGTAATGATTTGCAGATTATTAGGGTGTACTTGGTGCCTAGTCTCACTGGAGACAGACAAGCTGTTGTCTGAACCAATATACATCCTATCAATTCACTGGGAAGCATTGACCTCGCATTCCTGCAGCTTTTACTAACTTAATTCTTTTTTCTTCCTTCTGAGTTTCTAGCCACACAGTAATGTCTAATGTCAGGCAGGTCTGTTTATTATAACTGGGATATGACATCATACTTGCCAACTCCCGGAAACAAGTTTCCGGGGGAGAGGGCGTGACTGGAGGGCGGGAGGGGGCGAAGCCAATCGCGTCATTTTGGCCCCGCCCCCCATGAACCACGTAATAAGCATTGTGGAGGCGGAGCCAAAATGATGCGATTGGCCTCACCCCGCCCCCTCCCGCCCTCCAAAATGGCGTGATTCACAGAGAATCGCGTCGTTTCCAGGATCCGGGAGAAATGCCAGCTCGCCCGGGAGCCTGGGAGACGGACTTTCCGTGAGAGTTGGCATGTATATATGACATAGAGCTGCTGCGCTCTCAGCATTGAATATGCTTAAATCCAGAGAGCAACCAAGGCAATAAAAACTGAATTGTGAGTCATATTTTGTACTTAGATACCCCCATTGCCTGCTATGAATTGCACAGTGATACCTCCAAATGGCAGCTATATATCGTACAGAAATACCGATATTGTTAGCCAGGGGCAGAATAGTACATTGGCAGGCCCCATAGACAAATTTGGGTGGAGGCCTGATAATACAGTTCTTACGCACTCAATGGAGCAGAGCGGGAGGCCTCGTCTGAGCGTGCAAGATCCAGTCTGAATGTGCAAGGTCCAGTCTGAGCGTGCAAGGACTTGTCTGAGTGCGTGCAGCTCACCAGTGGTCTCCGCTGTACTCACTTTATTCATTTGAGAGCAGAGCAAAATCCTTTGGGGGGTGCACTGGCCTTGGAGGGGGAGGGGCAACCTGACTTCCTCTCACTTCCGGCCCCAAGGCCGCCGCACCCTTATGCACCCCCTATTGTTAAACCCGGGTTGTAAGCTATATCTTTCACAGATAATCAAGTCACCTACCTGAAGAGCCCCCCAATATCTCTAAAAGATGGCTGCTGTCTTTAGGTTAAGGGGTCACTCAGAACTACTGACCCCACATTAATCTGTGAGTGATCCCTCAGAACCAGTGATGGAAGGTGCGGAGAGGAAGCTGGTGTCTCCAGGATTTACGATCGGTGAAGGCAATGTGCACTTAGGGTTTATAGGTTTGGATGACCACAAAGGTGATGCCAATTGTGTCTGTCACCTTCAGTAACACTAAGTAGTGACCAGGGTGCAGGTCCATTTAATCTGGTGTTGGCTCCAAAAAATGAGTGCACGTCAGTGTACCTTAGAGGCTACATTGCCTGTGTGCTACTTAAGTATTTCATGCTGTTTATGTTGTTTTCATAGTATAACTTGCATATCATTTTTACTGAACTTAGCTGCTTATATTTGTGAGTGACAATTTATAGGTAATAGCTATAAAGCCATTTAGTAAGGAAGCTAAGATGGTTTACTGAGTTAGCGTCTTGCTTTTCCCCCTAAGGCAATATTCTGGGCTGCAGGAACAGCATGAAGGAAATAGGTTATTTGCAGCAACTCATAACAAAGTACAGACTTGAGATCATATTTTTCTCCACATTCCAAAATGAAAATAGGACTTACTGAAGCCGTAATGCCAACTGTTTGTCAAACGTATAGCCGGATAATATTGTAGCTTCTGTAAACCTTGGCCTACATTTCTTATTTAGAACAAATACATAGAAACAAATTAAGTTGCTTCCTCCATTTCTTGCAAAATGGTTCACAGCTAGAGCCTTTCCATACGTTCATGAACCACGTGGATTTAGGGCTAGATTTATATAACCTTCTAAAAAGGAAAAATGGAGATGTTGCCCATAGCAACCAGTCAGTTTCTAGCATCATTTATGTAGTACATTGTGCAAAAAGATAGCTAGTTTCTGATTGGTTGCTATGGGCAACACCTCCACTTTTCCTTTTTAGATTTGATAAATCTACCCCTCAGTCCGAATACTGTGTTTAGAAATGTGCGTGGATGTGAATAGATTAATACACATGTGTATTATCACTTATGTAACGTGAATAGATGTAATAACATGCGTACCATGAGGTATTGATAGGTCGTCTAATCAGAGAGTGATGATCATCTTCATATATTATTCCTCCCAGTTGCTCAAGTAGTGGACAATGCAAAAAACAGAACACAACATAGAGTAGTATTGTCAGGATGTGAAATCACACCACCTGTGAGGTAAACACCACCTATAGGGCTTCCTTATCGTGCAAAAAACACACTAGTGCCCAAGAGTCAGCAGTTGTCACATATAGGACACCCATGTGTATCAGCCATATAAAATATGTGTCTGTGCACAGACACACCCTGTTTGTTTGCAGTGAGGAAGCAGCTTTCAAACCATACTGGAAAAGAGGAATCACACAACTCATGACCTAAAGAACTTATCTCATGTCAGTTTGGAGAGATTATCTGGTACGCAGTTTTTTATTTGCATATATTTTATATGGCTGATACACATGGGTGTCCTATATGTTACAACTGCTGACTCTTGGGCACTAGTGTGTTTTTTGCACGATAAGGAAGCCCTATAGGTGGTGTTTACCTCACAGGTGGTGTGATTTCACATCCTGACAATACTACTCTATGTTGTGTTCTGTTTTTTTGCATTGTCCACTACTTGAGCAACTGGGAGGAATAATATATGAAGATGATCATCACTCTCTGATTAGACGACCTATCAATACCTCATGGTACGCATGTTATTACATCTATTCACGTTACATAAGTGATAATACACATTGAGGCGCCCCGCCTGTCTTTTGTTACAGTGTCTTCATTTTCCGGATTAACCATCTGGCTACAGGTCCCGTGGCTGCCGCTCACACTTGAGCTATCTTCACATCTGGAACTTTTCTATTTATTATACTGCATTATTGTGATTACGTTGTGGTTGTTAGCGCCAGTGTATATCTGTTTGTTAGTGTTCATCAGATTAATACACATATTTAAAGTGATATATACATTGGGCCTGAGTCATTAAGGCACCTATCTGCCGATTTTGAGCGTATGGTACGCAAAATCATTGTGCGCATCCCCATAACTGGGAGATACGGCCGTGAACGCCATCCTGTTACTGGTTGTGCAGACACAGCAGACACTTACTATAGCCTACAATTTTGGGAAGTGAACAGGGCGGGAAGGGGCATTTAGCCGTAGTCAGTTTACAGCAAGGCCGTGCCAAGCTCAAGTGCACCCAGCCACGCCTGAATCAAGCTTTGGGCATCTCAAAGTTAATTGTTTTTCTGCCGTATCTCTTGTTCCAGCTCCAGGGCCAGTCCTGAGTACTAGTGATGTCAGTATTGTATGCATGCTATAACTCGTGTCTGCAGTCAGGAGCAACTGTAAAAATGTCTGTTATGTACAGTAGATATTAAGGACAGCCTAATACATGTTTTTCCAAGGGGTAAAAAAATAAAAAAATTGTTTTTTTTTAAAAAAAAAAATTATAATCATAGATGAATATATTATTGACAGGTAACATTAATTGCTTAATATTTTTTTCTTCTGTGCATTCTCTTGAAATTTTAGATTCCACATAGGTATTGTACGCGTCCTGCAGTGTCTGGTCAATATTAAAGTTATTTCATTGCTTTCCAATTTGTGTGGTTCCAAAGCACAAGTTATTTTTTTTTGCAAAAGCAAAAGAATAACAGTGCAATAAAAAGTAAAGTACAGCCGACACATACGCTGCTCTGTGCTGCACGGTGCTGCGCCCTGCCTAATCCAGCTATACAGTCATTCAGTCCTGAAGTCTGTGGTAAAAGTGACTGCAAGCTGATTCCAGGGAGCAATATATATACATTTGGTGTTACAGTAAATACAATACAGATGACTTGGCATGTTTCCATAGGTTCAGGCTTCAGGACGGTCTAGTGTAATGCAAGTCATTGGCCAGTTCAAACGATCCCATCCAAGGGTGGGGGTCAACTCTCCAGAAGATGAATACTAATCTTCCCACCAAGAACTAGTTCAAACTGGTCTATTAGCATTACACAGACAATATCATTCTAATCATTTATTCCCTATCATCCATAACTAGCATACGCCAGATGCGATCCTTCCGAACGTCGGCGGATAAATAGGGGATTAGAATGATACCAGACATGATATGTTTCCCGTGACCTGAACCTTAGATCTCACTAACATGTACATATAACCTTATAATATCTAACTATAAACTAAATAACATCTGTTCATAAACGACTGTGGATTGGAACTGTTATAAAAATGAACTATATACAAGTGAATGTGTAAGTGTGAGTGTAGGCGTGCGTTATTTATCGTGCGATTGCGCCATGACACGTGGCGTACTGATCGCAATCACACGGTAAAACAATATCAATCACTATTCTTTCTTTCATCCAATATTTCGACTTTGACATCTAGAAGAACAGAAAAAAACCTACACCCGTAGTCTACACCACACGTATCTTTAGATCTGCTCCTTGTTGAGTTCGAGAGTACAGAGAGCCGATTATGTGCAGTTTGCAACAAACGCACAATGCGCTCAGTATGTGTGCCTTAATGACTCGGGCATATTGTGTTTTCATTTCGTGCTATAGAGCATTATCCTTTGTAGGAGGGTTTATTAAAGTTATTGCCTATGTGCATATATGCTCTATTTATATTGTGTTACTATGCTGTTATTATGGGATTTGTGTACCAGCCCCACAGTAATATGCAGGAAATTGTAATTATTTATATGGCTGTGTGTACCATATAGGCAAACTTGCCTCATGCCTAGGCCATTACTGATCAGAAGTGGTTTGATGTTCGTTTGATTAACTTTTTTCCTGTTATTGAAGCTTAATTTAGCCTAAGAAACGCTTCCAGCTGTAGACGAGCACATTGGTCAGTTCTGGAAGAAGTGTTAAGGAAGCTAGAGAATAGCTTTGTCCTGTTGTGTCAGTTTCTCAGGTCAAGTAATAGCATTTTGCAATTTCTAGATGTATGACCCATTGTCAGTGGTGGAAATTCAGCTCGCATGTACATCTTTGATAAGAGTTTAATTGGCTGGTAGTGACCTTTCCACGTGTAATTCATGGTGGAACATTAGAAAGAAGCCAGAGAAGTGACAGATGTGGGACAATAATGTATGAATTTAGCTCTACTGAGAACCGAGTGATGAAACAAACCTGTGATAAATGGGGGGAAGAGAAGGATTATAGGGAGACTGTTATATAGTCAGTGTCTTGGTCTGGCTGCTAGGTAAACAGAATGGGTGTCACTCTGGATACGTGATATATATACAAATATATATAAATAGTGCACTGAAATTGAATTCTGGGCACTATGGTCACATGTGACTAAAATGTATATACGCCTGGAACAAAATTATATACACATAACAAAAATTTTGTTGCTTATACAGTATACAGCATAAGAACCTATTTTAAGTACCAATTATATACCAAAAATAAAACAACTGTTCGTACTGTACAATATCTTTATATTAAAAAACTAGCATGGAGAAACCTATTTAGCCAGTATCTCGGAAGTATAGCCACAATGCCCGTTCTGCCCATCGCAGTACGGCAATAACAGATTAAAACCGTTTTAAAAACGCTTTATCCTTTTGAATAAAGCAATTGTTTTTAATGAATGAAATTTTAAAATATTATTTTATTAAATGTAATTATATTGTTTACTTTAAAAAAAATAATATATTCCACATTAGTGGAACTGAAAAGCCAAAATTTGGGTTTTCTGTTCCATTGCGCATGCACGAGTCAGCCTTGGTGAGGCGGGAAGTTCACCCATACCAATCCTGACCAGTATTGCCAAGGTAGCTGAATATCATTCATGCCCTGGTTATTTTTTGGGGTAAATTACGGCAATAAGTGATTTCTTCACAGTGATTAAAAAAGTCCTACTTACCATCGGAAAATGAGTGTTTAACAGAAGCCACAAGGTGTATGGAACGTACCAGTAAATATCTTCCCTATATTATAATACTTTAATCTACATACAGACGGAATGTTAACCACTGATACTGGCTTTTGAATCCTCCTATGGTTCTAAATTAACAAAGCCGCAAATATGGTCGTCTGTAATATTCTAGGAAAGTGACAGACTAGATGAGTTCCGTCTTACCGTGAAATTTTATATTTCTGCAATTGATTACTAATGGCTTAAATTTCCATCCAGAATAGTGTTTGCTGACAGATTTTTGAGTGGATAAATTAAAACAACTAATACTGTATTTTTATAGGTCGTACAGGACGGAGGTGATAGGTATTGAAATCTGTCTTTATGACTCAGATGTGACCTGTAAAGGCCTTTCCTTCCCATTAAAATACTCACTAAATGTACAGACGTGGCCCATTATTACATGTCTTTCTGGCTAGAGCCCATTCACAGGAGAATAGGTTGACACCATTAAACTAATTTAAATAAGGATTACAGGGAGAATTGTGGTGTAGAAAGATAAAAGAGCGATGCATTAGCTGATCTGCCTACTCAGCACACATAAACAGAGCTTAAATGTTGTAAATACACCAGATTAGTCTATGATGGAAAAAAAATCTCTTAAAACACTGTGGAGTGAATATATTACAGTTCAGCTGTGAGTCACACAGGGCTATTTATGGCTCCTAATAGTGATTGGAATGTCTTGTAATTATTTATTAATGCATAGTAATGTATGGGATATTGGGATTTAATACAACAATAACTACCTAAATTATTCTCTGGTCTTTCTTTAATTCAATATTTTTTTTATAAACTTTAATAACATCTTGGGTGGCAATATTTTTTTCCAGATCACCATGAAAATTTAAATAATTATTTAGACTCTAGGGACAATACCATACAAATCTCTAAATCATATTTTGTGAGAGTACAGCTTGTGAGCTTACTGCAAACAAGTACCTCATGAAAATTGGTTGTGGTTTAGAAATAGAGAACCAAAGTGATATCATTGGACCTTAGTGAATTGATAAGTTGCATTGTGAGGAATTCAACTAAAAAAATGGCTGCCTCCACAGTTTATAGGTGATTTATTGGTTTTGCTTTATTGAAAAGTGCTTTATTAAAAGACATAGCTATGGATCAGTTTTTGCATAAGATATCAAACTCAATTGTTGTTAGAAGTTCATATAGAAACTGAAGCTGAACAGATGCCCACACTGTGACAGACTTCAAGTAATAACAATGTAGATAACAACATTTTTTAAATTATGAATTTTGCATGTATTGTTACATGCTACATGCATTTTTAATGCACGAAACAAGAAAAAACTATTATTCCAAGTGTGACCATTCTCATTTGTGTGTTTGAGTAACATCATTGCAGTAGTGTTTTGTGGAGTGCTAAATCCACTTCAGCACCTTTGTGACATTTCTGAACCTCAATGTATGTCAAACTTTATAATATATATATATGTATATATATATATATATATATATATATATATAAATATATACAGTGGTTGACGCAGGGGTGTATACGGTGGTATGCCACGCTACTCCTCCCACTGCCTTCATTGTAAAACTATCAAATTCCTCTCACTTACATTACAATTACATCAAGCACTGTGTATATATATATATATATATATATATATATATATATATATATATATATAAAACACCACCTTTGTAAATGTAACAGTTGCACCTGAATCTGATATATACATTTTATTATACAGTGCCGCTCTTTATGAATCATGGTGAAACACAGAACAAGACTGGTAACATTATACAGAGGATGCTTTGAATGAGTGCACTGTAATGCCCATTTGTGCAGAGAATATACCTGATGACACGAGAGACTGCTGCACTTGATTTAGGATATTTGACTCCATTCATGGAGTATTGAAATGAGCTGTAACACACACAAAGAAAGTCTGGGGATGATGTTTGTATTATTGGGATTATTAAGTGAACTGGTTGTATACAGATGATTCAGACACTGGCAGTTCTCCAAAGACTGGATGAATGAGGATTAATAACTCACACAAGCTACTGATGCCATATAAAGTATGCGGACAAAACAAAATCACACAACACTGATTTAAAGAGAATGCTTTATATTTATAAATCAGCCTTGTGTGGGCTATATTGTTTTCTCAGTAATAGCTGGCTGATTATCCTATCATCAGTATGCAATTATTGTTTACACAATACATAAATAAATCAAGGCTGCACCAAATCAATAATTTGGATTTGACCAAACATTGAATTCCTTAAACTATTTGGTCTATATGTAAGTATGTAGTTACTGGCCTAAAACAACAGTGTTCTGCAGTAAACAAAGGATATTATCTTCGTGTTGTGCTGGTCGTTCCTGTATGTAAAGGGCTTAATTACTAATTTCAGCAATATTTATTCCAGTTGGCCTAAGGCACCACCAAATGGGATCAGGGATGTAACACGCGATCAATGGCCCAATAACAACAATTTGGGGGGGGGGGGGTCTGCAATGCACCGCAGGCCCCCAAATTGCTACTGTGAACTAGAACATGGACTAGTACAAGCACAATGAAGCACCATTGCAGCTTTTAGTTCTGGAACCTGTTCAGTGTGTATGCCACTGATTAGGAAGATATTGCCTCATTGCTTTTGAACCTGAATCCTACCTTGTACTAACAATAGTAATTGTAAAAATTAAACACAAATTTAGTGTAAATTACGATAAATCACTTACTGTAAATTGGAGAGGTCTGTTTACGTAGAAATTGGCAAACTACAGGACTGGTTAGTGCTGGATTAAGACTCCATTAGACCCAAGATATGCTACAGTATCTTGACTACAGACTATTAAAGGTATTGGACAACCTCCCCCGGTCTGTCCAGATATGTAGACTGTAACAATCCATCCATATCTCACCAATGGAGCTGTGAGAAAAGGTCTGAATGGATTTAGTCCTTCAGCACTATGATCTGCAGTGCGACTCAACATCCCAACTTCTGGCGGCAAAAACCTTTAGCTTTTAGTCTTCATCACATTTAGGCAAATGCAGGGAAACCATGGGGGAAGCAGGGCAGTAATGTCTTTATGCTGTATAGTCTACTGTATACGCTGTCCACACGGACAGTCGTTGTATACTCAGTGCATAGATTGCCATGCTTAGTTTGAAGGCAACAGAGATTGACGTGAAAAAAGCAAGATCACATTCAGTAATCAATTTTACAGGCTGTATCTCCAAAAAGTTTAAGACCCTCAAAAATCTTGGTTGAGTTGTGTTATGGGTAATCTAGGCGTGGGTCATGTGAGCACAATGGATAGTAGTGATAGACATTCAGGTGCTGCTGAATCTGTGATGCAATATAAGTAAAAGATGATGATGATAATGATAGTATGAAATACAGCACTTAGATTATGGATCACTGGATTGTGGTCATTGCTTCAAGAAAGCCCATGTGAAAATGGCACAAGGCTCCACAAGGTCACTCTTGATGATAGTGATAATAGATTTTCACTTTCCCTCTCTTCCTCTCTGTATATATATATATATATATATATATATATATATATATATATATATGTATATATATATATATATTTATATATATATATATATATATATATATATATATATATATATATATATATGAAACATGAATCTGTTGTGTATGTTGTTTATATTCATTTCACCAAATAGCTGGTAGCATTAAAGTAGATTCCCAGCCTCTGATAACCTCTATTTATTAGTGCATTATTCAATGCATATCTTTTTCCCTCTATAGCATATTTCTGCATTTTTACCAAGCTTTCCTATAATCATGGCAGGATTGCTTACATCCACTGGCCTTACATACAGCTCAATTGTCCTCTGTGAATGTTGTACAGTTATATTCACATAACAGTCTTCTGTTCTTACCATTGGAAAAAACAATTCTACACAAATGGTATAAAGGCTTTGGTGAAAAACAGGTGGTCAATCCATTTACTTATGCATCTCTGGCTGCCATAAACCAAGTCCAGGAAAATATTTTATATCCTTACCAGCGGAGATTTAAAGTAAATGCCATTTAATACCTGAGTAAATGGCTACAATGTATCCAACAGAAAATGTGGCACTTTTACATGATGCAAAGTAAAATGTCAAACAGTGTTTGGTTTATAGATACATTTCTCCAAAGCAGTTATGTACACACCTGCTGGCTGTGTCTTTTATTCCTCAGGTTAAGAGACATTTTGGATTAAAAAAAATAATATATATATATATATATAAAACACATTCACACAAATAACAGGCTTCTTTGAAGTTTTCATTGTGTGCGAGCTTTTAATAGCTCACGCTGTCTACCTTGGTAGAATCTGTAATATATGATTTACTGGCATGTGTCTTTACTTGATAAGTAATTAAAAAGGAGAGAAAGGGAAAGCCAGCCTCCCAAATGCATCTCAAGCTGCTTGTGCTGCTGTGGCAGCGTCATGAGTGAAGAGGGACATCCTTCTCCCTATTCTGCTAAACTCCCACGCTGCTGGTTCTGGAGCAAGGAATGAAAGAGCCACCTACTGACCCTCTCCATTATCCAGCCTTGTAGTCATCTATCTGTACCGTGCCATTATCAGCAAGATACATATGTACTCCGTGCTTGCTCAGGGCTTGGCAGGCCGCTGTCCCTCACACCTGTTTGCTTATGCATGAGCTCGTCTGAATGTTTGAATCCAAATCGTCGCTTAGGGAGGTGGGGGGCGAGGGCACACTCTGTCAGATGCCTTTTTATTATCATGCATAGAAGCAGAAAAGACGAGGAGCAAGATAATATCTGAAGGCAATGCCTGTTATGTTAAAGGTTTTCAGGCTACAGTGCATCCAAAGAGCAGCATGTAATGTAATGTCTGCAGATAATTACAACTTAAAACAACTTTGTTTTAATATGCCAGTGGTGTAAATAATATCACTTGACAGGTTTATTCAGAGGTTAAGAGGAGGAAGCCTCATTTTCAACACCTGCAGCAATGATACAAAGAAGAAAAAAATAAACATTATCTTAGTCTGTGTTGGATTTTATATATTTCTGTTATGCACGAATGATGGTTATTGCTCTGCAAAATAAACAAATAAAACTTCAGCAACAACATGAAAACAAAATAATAGTCACACAGCTTTAAAGCTCTCAGAATAGTCCCAATATATAGAAGTTTGTGGAACAGTCATCAGTCCTGAAGTTTGTATTTTGTGTTCTATGCTCAAATGGTGCTGCAAAGGCAGGGTGTTATTATTATGGGTGTTAGGGGTCCAGATTTGGGAACTTTAGCAAGTTTATAAACCCTCTATAAGAGGAAAGCAATTACTATATCCAATTGGTCACCGTGTGAACTAGAAAACATTAAAGACAACTCAACCTTTAGTTGGGTTGCCCTGGTTCAGCAATTGGGCAGCCTGTATAAGAATCCACCCTTTATCTGAGCAGAAACACTTAAAATTGTGCTAGTTTTCTCTACAGTGATGGTACAGGTAAAATGAGCACAATGCAAAGCCCACTACAGCTCTCAATACCACTATGTACCACTTCAGGGGCAAACGCAGGATTTGCAGAGGGAAGTTTCCACACCATGCCACCAGTGGGCGTAAACAGCATGCATGGGGGCGTGGCTATAATTTTAGAAAGTACTTGGCTGCTCTCCAACTCTCCCTATCCCCATAATGTACATGGGCAATGCTGTGTGCACTACTGTTAGGTGCAGAGCCGTGTGAAGTGGGGACAGGGTCCAGCCACCTCAATTATACAGTTCCCCAGGCTTGGAGGGGGTTTCCAGGCACTAGAAAACCCCCTTGGTTTGCCTATGGGCTTCCATAGAGCTTTGATGTAGAGCTATGGGTAGACCTTAGTCCTCCAATATTAAGAGTTTTGGCACCAGCTGACTCTTTGTTTCAGATTATGGGGATCCTTGAGTCCCCTTTAAGATTTGTTAAATATGCTGAGCCCCAAAGCCTCCAATACGTTCTACTGTATATTAATCCTGCTTGGTTAATTCAAACAGTCAGAGCAGTTGTCAATTCCCCTGCCCTGTGTACCTCCCAATGTATGCAAATAGAAAGTTTTATGAGGTTATGCAAACCTGTGTTAGTTTTACTTATTAATTGCAAATAACAACATGCGGTCTACACTTATCTCAGTTCATCATAGGTATGGAGATTTTTTTTTTAAAATGTTGATCGGAGTTGTTTAATCTGTCATACTTCACGCTAAAATGAAGGCATTGCCTTTGTGCCAAATTTGAATTAATAAACACATTTGTTAAAACCTGAACATCGCGATGTGATTTACACCTGCAATAACCATTCTCGGACAGTACCGACATTCTATTTGGAAGCTCAGATTGAAATGTACTTATAATTTTAGTATCAGGCGGAGGAGACTAGGAAACAAAATATCTTTGGAATGAAAGTATCTACAGCTTACAGTAACAGTTAATAACAAGCGTGATGAAGAGAGTCTGGTAAAATTATTGCTGCATTTGCACTTGTTCTAATAATATGCTTTTTCTTACACTCTCAGCACTTTACTTGCAGCTGTGATATAAGCAGTTTCCTTTGGGGATTATGGTGATGTCAATTAGTCACAGAAGGTGCTAAGAGTGATCTGGCCCTTGGACTCCCAGGAGAAAGCACACACAAACAAATTTGTCATATCCACAGCTCCATTTTTGAATGGAAAGACCAAGACTGCACCTGTTTCATCATAAGACAACTGTAAGACGGTTTCCTGAGATGCTATATTTATCCCAAAGTAAGAAAATTGCAGAGAGAGCTGTTCCAAATGCACAGGGCAGGGGTACGGTTTGCACGACGTGAACACGTTTCAAAGACACATAACAATTTAACACTATTGAATGGGTTATACATAGATACCCATGGGCTTTTCTAAATTGAAAACACAAATCATCTATTTTAAGGCATTCAAAGGATTTTGTGCACTCAGATAACTTAAATGTATTGGTTTCTACATGTTTTACTGCGACTTTTACTAAATACGGTACTTTGCTATATTTTTCTGGCTTCATTCTGTGCTTTTCAGCCATATTATTAGACAGACATGTCTGTGTGGGTTTCCAAAAACATATTGGAATGTTAAATCACCTCTGATGATATTGGCCATAGTGTGCATGTGTGTGTGCATGCCTGTGTGTGTGTGTGTGTGCCTGTGTGTGTGTGTGCCTGTGTGTGTGTGCGTGCCTGTGTGTGTGTGCGTGCCTGTGTGTGTGCCTGAGTGTGTGCCTGTGTGCCTGTGTGTGTGTGCGTGCCTGTGTGTGTGTGTGCGTGGCTGTGTGTGTGCCTGAGTGTGTGCCTGTGTGTGTGTGTGTGCATGCCTGTGTGTGTGCCTGAGTGTGTGCCTGTGTGTGTGTGTGTGCCTGTGTGTGTGTGCGTGCCTGTGTGTGTGTGCGTGCCTGTGTGTGTGCGTGGCTGTGTGTGTGTGTGTGCGTGCCTGTGAGTGTGGGTGCCTGTGTGCCTGTGTGTGTGTGTGTGCCTGTGTGTGTGTGTGTGCCTGTGTGTGTGTGCGTGCCTGTGTGTGTGCGTGCCTGGCTGTGAGCGTGCCTGTGTGTGTGTGTATTAAGGAATTCTGGTTGTAACACTGGCACAAGGACTATTGTGAACGTAATGTGTGTATGAATATTACAGATTTATTCATGTCCTAGTCCTAGGCCATAGGAGCTACATAGGGGTGGGATATTGTATTCCTGAAATAAAACCCATACCTCCCAACTGTCTCGATTTTGGCAGGACATCCCGAATCGAGAGCCGCAAATGTGGTGGAGCTTAACACAAAGTGTCGTTTTACTCAAATATGACCACTTGTGGGCGTGGTGTAGGCGGAGCGGGGCTCATTTTGTCCTGATTTCGTGATTCTAAATGTTGGGAGGAGAAAAAATAATATATAAACATTACTCATGGTTGTTTGTGATGTTTCTATTATTTTCAAATATGTATTACTTTATTGACCTGTGGCAGACTACATGCATAACACTCTTCATTGTTGCTAATGCATATCTCCTAATTATCCCGACTTTGGCTAGGCAGTCCCTATTTGAGGGGACTGTCCTACCAGTCAGCATGTTTATGCCAACTGACAGGAAGTTGAAGGGGGGCGCCACACCCAGTGTGACTCAGACACGCTCCTAACATGGCACGGCCCCGCACCATTTCAGAGGAGGCGTGGCTATTGTCAGATTTGAATATTTCATATGTTGGGAGGCATAGGCTAATGCTATTCTGGAAGATTGGGTGTGTTACCATGGAAACCAGCAGCCTTTATATACTGCGGAGAGTAAATCTCGCAGGCACACCTTGAAATATAAACTATGGGGAAAACCCTTGCAAATTGTACCATTTTGTCCATCAATAAACATATTTTACTGTTGTTTGACTGACATATGCTTGCAATGGAAATAAACCCTCATTTTTAAATCCAGGGTTTATTTCATACTTGCCCGAAATTCGGGTACGTCTCCCGGACTCCCAGGAGAGCAGGCAAGTATCCCGCATACGACAACTTGCTCTCAAAATGGCATTTTGTCATGGAGGGCGGGGCCAAAATGCCGCTATTCACCGTGTCCCGCCCCTCCCGTCCTCCAACCACGCCCCCCTGCCCGGGATCTCCCGAAATGAAGTTTTAAAAGGTTGGCAAGTATGGTTTATTTCCATGATGTCTTACATTCTATAAATGTATATACAGGAATGTTATTACGCTGTACAGGAATCTTAATTTCTCTGCATTTATTAACAGGAATTATAGTATTCACGTAGCTTGGAACGATGCCACCTAATGGCCAAATTAGCACGGAAAATGGAGGAATGGATGCCTGACTCTTCCAAGCAATAATGTATTTGTATAAAGCATCTACCCAACATAAGTGTTTTCAAATGCTTCAAAATATTTTAAATTTAATTAAATACAATTGTCACTACATCACATACTGTCTGTATGAATTGTTTGCCAGTACTTTTATTTGCCTTCACCTGTATTGCATGCCATTAAATGAAAGCAAATTAACACGGAAACAATGAATTTTCCACAATTTAAAAGAAATGTTTCTCTTTCCTAGGGGGAAAATGTATCAAGCTGAGAGTTTTCCGGCGAGTTTGAAAAGTGGAGCTGTTGCCTATAGCAACCAATCAGATTCTAGCTGTAGAATGTACTAAATAAACGATAGCTAGAATCTGATTGGTTTTTCAAACCCGCCGGAAAACTCTCAGCTTGATACATTTACCCCCTAATCTGGCAAACTGTAGCACTTAGATCGTGTTTCTGTCTGTCATGCAATGTATGACTCAATTGTCTTGAATACTGGAACTATACAGATCAGGTAGAGGTTTTTTTTTCCATCAGCGAGTAGTATTAAGTATAGATTAACCACAGTGCCTTTAGGGATTAAATACCCTGCACTTTCTAAGCGGTCCTAGAACTGGGACACGTGCTGGAAATTCACACAGAAATTCCTTTATGGCTTCCAACACACAAGACAATACATTTATCAAGAGCCCAATATCAGCCACATAAGTGCAAATTGCCACTGGCCAATGCTGCTGCATATATCTTTGCAAAAAGATTTAGCTCCCATTGCTGAAATCACTCAAACGTTCCTCGCATCCAACTCACATATTGAATGTCTCACCTCCTTATATACGCGTTTGCCTGAAATGCTGAAGGACTGTTGTAAACAAAAATGTTTTTGCTGACCTGATCATATATATCGCATTTGTATAGAATTTTGTATTCCTTTTTTCTTTGCCATTGTGGCAATTCAATGCGATCTCTGCAAGCAATCGAATAATAAGACAACTGATATTCTGTGCATTGTGATGTCCAGTTGTAGTTGTTGTCTTCTACAATATTTTGTACAATATTTTCAAACTCTCCTATCTTTTCATGAATGCACTGCAAAGTTATTTTAAATATTTATAAGCCAAACAAACTAAACGCTTAGTAAAAAATAAATAAATAAATAAAAATATAATAACACTCATTTTCTTTGTCTAACTAGCGTTTAATAACCATTTTCTTTTTGTGTTATAAAAAACAACAAGATTCCCAACTTCCATTGCAGATGATAATGATGATACCCTTTGAAAATGAAAAATTTAACTAAACCACTCTAAAGTCCCCCGCTGGGCTCAGGCAAGCTGAAATTAATTCAAGACGACAGATAAAAATTTTAACCAGCCCGAGTGGAGATGACGGATGTGACAGCTCTCAGTTAAACTGTCTTTTAGTAGAAAATGTATGTGTATTAGTCAAGTGATGTGACATAACTGGTCTGGGCAAAAGATTAGATGAACCAGTAACAATTTGCATCAAGAACAAAAGATAATTATTTTGCTAAAGATAAAGAAAAAAAAAGATAAAAGATCGTTAAAGTATAAATTCACTGCAAATATGTTTGGAGATAATGGTTTTTTTGCCTATGCATGAAAAATAAACTATTTTAAAAATGACATATATCAGTTGCCATCATGATGGACAAATATAGACTTCATGGCATGTATCCAGAAAGGAATAGCCCTGAACGAGTACAATATTTGCATAGCGAGTTTTTGCAAAATGCAACACAACGCGCGCAATGAGGACCCTTCTCTTTCTTTGTTTATAAAGCAACCGCAGCTGTAAAGGTTAGCTGATCTATTTAAATGTATTCTTCGGCTGAGTTGACTTGACTTGACCTGCCTTGATTTAAAGTAGATTTAGGGAAGGATCAGTCAAGCTTGCAGTTTATTGCAAAACGGTGTCACAGGAACATTACAAAAGGCGTGTGATTATTGAGGCCCGGATATTGCTTGGAAGTCAAGACTTCTGAAACCTTAGACAGTAAGTGAGTTTACAACGTAGAAGTCATTTTTAATATGCCTTAGGAGCAGATGCTACTGAGCCACAGTCGCTCCCAGCTAGAGCTGGCGGAATAATTGAGTTTTCCGTATTATTCTGCTTATTTTTTCCCCTTTATAATCAAATTGTATTATCATAATTTTGTTATTTCAATGCATCTCTCACTGTGTACCTCAATAACGTTCAAGGCCACATCTGGATTGTATTATCAGGTTTTCAATGGAAAACACAATGAATGAGTGATTAGTGTGTTTGAGATACAATTTGGAGCATAATAAAGGACGTCTCTTTTGCGCCTTTGTTTGCACTAGAAATGGAGGAGTGGACGGGGAGCAGTGGTGCTCATTGTCTGCATGTGGTTTACCTTGTATTTATACTGTGGTCTCATCGTGAGACAGAATCAGTAGAGATTTAATTTTCAAGGGTTCTCGGTGTCTCTTTCTTTGATTAAATATTGTTTTAACTTATTATTGAGATTATGAGCAATGTGTGGCCCCGTTGAAGGTTAGAGGGCCGCACTGTGCGGCCCCTGAAGTGTATCATGTTGCCCATCACTAGTTTCGATGGAATACTGGGTCTAGGATTTCTGGGGTTAAGTTATACCTCCCAACTGTCCCGATTTAAGTGGTACAGGCCTGATTTGAGGGTTAGGTGGACAGCATTGTCCCGATTGGGCCGGAGGGTTTGGAGGTATGTCCTGTTCAATGCTGCTCAGCATTGATTGGGTGGCTTTAGGGGAGAGGAAGGGGGCGGTACAACACATCTTTTATTCAAAGAGGAGAGCGCCGCTGTGACGCATGAACACTCCGCCTACTCATGTGCGCACCATCACAAAACCATGGCGCATGCAGGTTTGTCTCCAGTTGTAAACATAGGGAGATATGATTAAGGTCCGAAATGGGCATTTTTAATACCATAGTTCTATCTTTGTTCCTAAATGTACCACAACCCCAAAACAATGTTCTAAGTACATGATACCATTTAATGGTTAGCTAATGGCACAGAAGGTGCAAGCTTTCAAGGACACACAAGTCCCTTCTAACGGCATGCTTTACAAATATGAGCTGAAGTCCCCCGTTATACCTATACCAAACTGCATGTATTGAAGAAATATACAACTTGATTAAATTAGGAACTGAGACAGTGTTTTGAACAGACTGACAGGGAGCAGGGGGATCTATCCCTGTCCTTCCCCCCCCCCCCGGCCCTACCTGTCAGTCTGTTCACTGCACCGTGTCAAGTCCTAGTTCAGCTGACCGAAGGAGGGGCTTCTGTATCCATAAACCTTCATTGGCATTAGCTAGCCATGCAGTGATATAATCTTTATACAACTACTGCTTCTTTATCATAGCGTTAGTCTACCGGTTACCGCGGCAGCACTCTCGCCGGGATTTACAGCTTGACATAAGTCAGTTTTCGCCTGCTTACTCTAAAGCCCTCTATCGGCTTTAAATCCGCGCTTCAGAAATGATGGAATTTAATTGGTTGCTATGGGTTACAGCACATGAATGCACCTTGCACAGTTTTAGTAACTACGCCCTGCAGTGTCTCTAGCCTAAACCCACAGTCTGTCCTTGTCTTTTTCTCAGCTGTCCATCTCTTCATATTGTGGAAACTGTGAAGGTGGTGATAGCAGTGAGACGTGATATAGATGGGAATGCATTAGGGAATCTCCCAGAACAGATATTTCTTTCTTCCACTTTTAATCTGTTTCACTTTGTGACAACACGTACGCTTGACTTCTGTCCTTTTCTACCAAGATAAAGCTTTATGTTGAGGGAGCACAGTAGTACATATAAAGTGATACAATAACATTCCATATTTGTTAATTATTATCATGCATATTAGACAACAATATACCTGTTTGTCTGCAAAACAACTTTATAATAGTTAATGACGGATCCAGCAAACTTTTTTTTGTGCACAAGTTTTAATAAGATTTTAATAAAAATTCCAGAATACATTGCAACGGTAGTGATTGCTAATCCTTGCAAATTGTGACACATTTTGACATCCATTGAAAAAAAATCTCTTTCTGTGTTTAAATGTTTTTAAAATGCAGAAGAGAGGTCATTGGCTGACAACAGATAATGAAAAGGTTTATGTGCTATTAATGTCAAGTAGGGCAGACAACATTAGGATTCTGCTGACATTGTACGTATGGTGAATTGTTATATAGGTAAAATCTAAGGAGTCTGCTGTAATTTTTCCTCTTACTTGACGAATGTGAGTTCACCTCTAACAACCAATCAAATTAGGATAAATTAAATAATAGTCTATTTTCTTTAGTTTACTTCTAATGTGATTTTCTATTTATGGAAACAGATCCAGCAATCCAAGAGAGAATTGTACTTTTACAATCTCGTTATTGTTGACTGTCTGAGGCTATATCTTATCCTGATTTCATTCTAGACATTGCCTCTACTCAATGTTCCCAAACTCATGACACAAGAGATGGTGTTAAATTAGGGACGTTTTACAGCTTGCAGAAATAATCTTATTTTATTTCGGAGAGGGCTAGCAAAACATATCTCATGTGATGCCTTTGAAGTTTTCTGATAACGCTGCCTTTGATATTGAAGACTGACTTGATCCTGTTTAATTTGATTCACTTAATAAGCGTGTCCTGTTTTACTTAACATCACTCCAAAACTATGCAGCGCGTTCTTTTTCCTGGAACAAAAAATGTCCTGTAAACTTTAAAGCTACAATATATTTTAACATCTCCACACACACCTTGATATCCTGTACTTTGGCCTTGCGTGTGTAGGGAAGTGAGTGACAGTAGGCATAATAAGGAAACTTCAGCTGCCAATAGTTTGTCAGAAACAGGACAGTAGGACAAAATAATGTCTGCTTAGCCTATCCCTGCTGTATTTTATTATTCAAAGCTGTTGAGTTTTTAAAGATCACAAACTCCATTTGCAGTGACTCTAACAGACTGGTGACTTGAATGGCTGCATTCTCATAAATTTTGGTTCACCCCAAAACTGGCTGCCTCCATTGTGTGCTGGGGACTGGTACATGACTATGGGAGCAGGGGGAGTGGCCTAGAAGTGAGGGGGACCAAGCAATGATGAGTCCTCCCCCACATTTGTGCCCCTCCCAGTCCTACTTATACTCCCCGATGTCATAGTTGCCAATTCCGCTTATGACAAGCGGAATTGGACTTGTTTTTTTCCAGAGTTACGGGGTTTTTCTGGTGGTCGCAGGTTGCGGGTTTTTGGGCTTCACAACATTTTTATTTTTTTTTCAAAAAACTTTATTGCCTTGTGTATAATAACGCTTTAGTCAGTGTAAGGAAGCTGCTGGTCTCTTACGTGGGCGTGACCTCAGGTGTTGGTTGGTAAACTTCAGCGTTGGCTCCTCTTGGGGAGCCTGTCTGTGTTGTATACAGTAGATATGGAGAGTATATATGTGACCAGACAGAGCATGATATGTGTAATTATAGTGTAAAGCTGGGGATATATTGTAGTGTACAGAGAAAACAAACCCCTAAAGTACAGCTATATCTCCTGAATCTTCATCTTTAGTTACTGTAACTGCAGAAACTACTGCATTACTATTAATATTATCTTGATATTTGTATCATAAATAAAAAATAATTAATTTTTGGCTTTTTTGGACTCTTTTTAGGATTGTTTGGGCTTGTTCTTCCACTTAGCGGTTGCTTGTTTTTCATTTCAGAGTTGGCAACCCTGCTCGATGCATCTCAGATCAGAGTGTGAGGTGCCTGGGAGGTTACAGCGACAATGCTGGGCCCCTACTAAAGTTTTGTTATGGGGCCTTGGCGATTCACCTATTTGTATCTATGTAATATTTTATTCATAATTGCCCACTCTCCCGGAATATCCGGGAGAATTCTGAATTCTGGGTAAGTTTCCCAGAATCCCGGCAGAGCAGACCAATTTCCTGAACACTGCCCTCTATCTAGTCAAGTGGGCAGGATGGGAGCCTCAATGAAGCGGCTTGCCAAGGATCGTACCATTTTGACTCCATTTGAAGGGCTAAAATGACGCGATTCGCCATGACCTGCCCCCTTCTGTCCTCCCCACTGGGAGAGTAAATAGTTAGTAAGTATGACTTTATCGCACTTTATATTAATGTATGTAGAATTATCATATCTCTCCTTTTCTTTTTACCCCCAACAACCTATAACATAAGATCTATAAAGACACTTTTGTGGTGTTAATACCAGCTGTAAATATAACTGAACTTTATTGACAGATGCTTGTTGTCGTATCATTACTATCAAATTTCACATGGATTTTTTGTTATAGCCTCATAACTGTGTTGCTTTTACCATATCAATATCATTTGCAAAACAGAATGGCTAGTTGCAAGGTTGTAATTTGCAGAATCAATCAACATAAATTACACATGATCTCTGATAAAAGCCATTATGTAAAAAGGTTAAATATAATCTTAGGTTAATTTATACTAATGTCATTACATTTGCATGAAAATTGTATTAGTATCAGACATCATGTGATTGTAAAGCAAATGATGTGTTTTTCCTCCTCCTACAGAACCAGTGAGTGCAGAATAATACATCATTCTAAATGAGAACTGTGGAATTATGAACACTGCGATGTCAACGTGAATATTTTAGTTTGTCTGAGATATAATTCCTCATTTTTATATTTTAACTTTTGTTTAACTTTTGCTTTTATTGAGGATATTGTCCTAGGGAAACACAAACTTAGGGGAAAAAAGACAATTGGGCTAACAGACCATTTACTTTCTGCAGTCTTTCTGTTTTATGGTTTTCCTACTTGGTTTGTGCAACCTCAATTGTATCCTGCCATAAACATGGTGATGGTCAGAATGCTGCATTTACACCAGTGCAGGGCGTATTTGTTGTGTCATATGGTATAACAAACACGGAAACAGTCTTCTGACCATACCGCATGCAAATACAGCTTCTAAGTCAATGAGCAGCAAATTAAAGGTATTGATAGTTAGGAAATCTATTGGCCTTTAGATGCCAAAATGCCAGAAGTGCTTAGTGTCAAGACGACAATAGCTCCGAGCTGAATGGTTGAAGGATACAGTGAGCCAAACATTAGCACTTAGTAGAAATGTTATTGAGGTATAAAACTAGTATAGTGCTATATGTGTGATTGCATGATTAGTCACTTTGTCTGTCATATGTTTCCAAAAAGCTCTGCCTATCATTCAGTCTGTATACTGAGGATCGCCTAACTAATTAGTACAGAACACAGATCAACATAGACAGGGCCCCCATTCATCCTTCTCACACAATTCACATTTTTATGTTATCCCCTGTCCAAATTTGCCGCCCCCCCCCACTATCTTCAGTCACCCCCCCCCCCCCCCCCCCCCCCGTCCCTGGACCTATCTAACCTCTGCAGTAGTTTACTAACCTCTCTGCTTCTTATTGCTGGGTCCTTCTGGCTCTTCTCCATTGTCAGCTTTGTGGCATTATTATTTACATGATGTTAGTGGTGCTGCAGGGAACCTCTCTGTCCAGAAGCCAGGCACCTATCTCTCTGGAAGATGTGCACCTGGGGGGCTTGGGACTAGACCGATTGCTGGCACCTGTGGGGCCCCCACATCATGGGAGTGGAGGTGGAGATGCAGCCTACAAGGGGGCCCATTGCTGTTTTAGTTAATTCAGCGCCTCCCCCACCCCTCACATCTCAGGAGCAACTGATTCCCAGAAATGGACACCGCTACTTCCCTTAATTCACAGCAGAGGCCCCCTCCCAAAATAAATCTGTTCGCACCCAGGGCTGTTGGCCCCCTACTGCTGTACTCCTTGTACCCCCCTGATGGTGGCCCTGACCATAGATACTTAGCGCTGTATGTGTAGAATTATGGGGCACACCCATACTCGCCTACTCTGTTGGAATTTAGGGGAGTTCTGCTTGACTCCCGAGATAGTCGGCCACACACCCGGTTCTTGTTTCTCTTTCTTGAAAAGCGGATGGCGCTTTGATGTCACGATTTGCGTATTAATGCCCACATCAGCAGCATGAGGCCGCGAATAGCACCATCGATCTGCAATGGGCGGGTCCTGATGGGATTTGTATCATCATGGACCGGTGACGGTGCGGTACGGTGACAAGAATGACATCATTGTGCAGCAGGGAGCGCAGCCGTGGGGGTACAAATGACGCTTTCATGTCCCTCACATTTCCCCTTGCCTCCCAGAGGGGAGGTCCAGAAGTATGCAAGCATGGGTCCGCTTTGTTATAGGGATGTCAACTTTTATACAATGGAAGTAAAAACTTAATCTATGTGCACTGGGAGTATTTCACTGTCCATATTACTGTAAATAAATGGGAAATGCTTCTTAAAGTTGATATTTTTCCATTTCATAAAAAAAATATTTCTGCATTAATCCTTAAAGATGTGTTAATATAATAGAAGAATAGATCTTTGTTATTAACTTTGTTAAGTGGTAAAATAAAGTTGTTTTATCAGTTTTTATGTACCACATTCCCTATGAAGCAATGACAACCATTCATGTCTCATATACCCTCCAATAGTTCTGATTATCACAGAATAGTCACATTAAATAATAATAATAAGTGTGGTAAGGGCAGACAACTATGGTTTGAAGTAGATTGACATCATGCTCTGTGTCACAATTTTGTAATCGTTGCCAGGTATTGTATAGCTTCAAATTACATTAAATTAGGAACAAAAATAACCAATGGTGCATTTGTTAAAAATATATCTTATTCTTATTTATGTATTTTAAAAGTAACTAGATGTTCTGCCGCTAACGGGTTTATTTAACGAGCATTGCAGTGCAGTAACAGAAAGGAAATGGCAGTGATTGCTTGCAATGTAACAGGACATTTGCAGTCGGTAAGTTAATATCGCCTTAATAAGTGGTTAGTTAACTGGCAGCTGTTCAAGCCAGCCATTTCTCAGTAAGTGTAAGTTGAAATAGTGTCAGCAACGTGTATTGACTGATCTTAAGTAATCGTGGTTTGCGAACTCTTTCAGTGTAAAATGAGACAGTCATTTATAGAAAGTCTATATCAATATTTTTTTTTTTTGTGCCTGGATCTGTTATTTTATCTTTAGTGAAACACTTCCTGGTTTGGTGATGTCATCAGGTTTAGTCATGGATCGTCTATTTATAGCAGCAAGGGGTGAGGGTAGAAGTGGGAGAAGCAGTTTTGAAAATAACTTTATATTACAAGGGGACATTCCCAGGATGTCTGGTTTACATATGCACTTTGTCTCATCTTTATGATCAGAAATCTCCTCCCATTGTTGAGAGATTCGACATTCAATGCTGCATTAAACCTGTTTAACAAGTTGGATGAATGAATTTTATTTCATGTAGAGATGCATTTGACACAACAATCCTCCAGTATTGTTGTGACAGGCTCCTCACATCACTGCTCTGTGCTTCTGGAGGATCATGTTCCTTCAACGCCTCCCACACGATCAGCGAACGCATCCCCTGAAATACTCTGCACATCTGTGAACCTTCCAATGATCTGATTGGTTGCAGGTTGTTCTTTCTCCACCTATTTTAGATCTGTGAACATTCAGGAGCTGAAGACTGATAATAACACAAAGGTGCTCTGACTATTGTCAAATGCAGCTTCAAAAAAAAAATTGCAGTAGGCATGCAAACAAGTTTTGGCGTTTGTGAGATGTCTTCGAGATGTTTTTTAGGGCTTGAATCAACTTGTGAGTCAAATTGGTTAAAATAAAATGCAAGATATAACAAACCCAGCAATTAAATCAAAGCCTGTTTTAAACTAAAATAATGGATTTAAGAAAACATTAAATGAAAATAAAACTACTTGTCAAGTATTGTGAACAGCTCAATGAATGCATCACCAAAGGTCAGATAGGTAACTTTTTAATGATGCATTTGTCATCCATGAGAGCAACCTATATTTAAAGTCTGCAGTAGTAATGGTCGTCTGTGTGCGGAAATTTTACAATGTTCTTTTATAGCATAGAACACGTTTGTTTGTTTATTTATTTATTTAAGTGTTTATGATCAAAAACATATTTAGCTTTCGAAATTTATTTAGCAAATACATGCTATTAAGACTGCATTTTATTTGCAGACAAGTGTAACAATGCAACTCTTCAGTTCACAATCCTGCAAAGCACAACATCTTCAGAATCTATTTTTCAAGTGTCTGCGTGATGCATAGGTGGGTTTTTTGTAATAATTCACTGTCAATGAGGAAATAATATAGTTGGATATGTTAGGCCATGTGTAGGGTAATTGCAGTGCCTAATGAAATGTCTTAAATAATATATTTTAACAATCTGTGCGCTGTCACAAAAAATTGTGCGACCTGCTCCATTTTTTATAACTAATTTAATATTTTGCAAATGGTAATGTAACACAGGATGGCGTGGCGTGGGCTTTAAATGCTGATCTGTGTTTTCTCTCTTCAGAAGACTAATTTCTGCTAGCAGGTTACGTGCCTTGCAGGAAACGGTGAATATGTAAAAAATGACAGTAAAGCATCTTTTATGACTGAATGGTTACACGCTTCCACAAATAGGTAAGGAGAGATACTCTGGTGGGTTGGAGGAGGTTAGTAATTACAAGTCTCCTCCTGAAGGCTTCATGGCGGGTGCCTCTCACAGAGACACAGGGAATGAAGCAGAACAGCCTAGGGCACATTATTCCCAAAGGCTGAGAGCTGTTTGTTTACGTTTCTCAGGAAAACACATTTAGAACTATGACGGTTCTGTGTTTCCAAGTGGATTTCTACCTCTACTATACATCATTAAGTTAATATGCTTTGCGTTTGGCATCAGTTCGGGATGCTCCATCTGCCGTACATATGATAGTAGCAATTTCTAAACCAGAATATGGAGAAATTCCTAATTAGAAATTTTTTTCATAACTCATATTGTTTAGTTCTGTTCCTGGATTTGTGTGAGCTGTTAACCACTGAAAGACTAAATTCACGCACAATTTAATGTTGCAATAGCGGCAGTCCGTAGCTTGGGGTACCCACAGTTCTGCCTAGTTGGATTTGGGGGTGTTGGGTTAAAATAATATTTTAGCTCACATTATTATTCAATGTCCAAGGTTAACTTATGACTTAGTCAGATCGAACGTCATAATATAGTTAAACCAATAATAACATTTATACTATGAAGGGTGGGAGAAAACTATTTATATACAAATGCATTTTGGACCTATGTAAATATATTAGCCAAGCTGCCTGTGTAAGGTTGTCTTATATTTAGGTTGGTTTATCCTTGAATGACGGATATGAGATCTGTTACAAATCATGTTGAAAATCTTGGGTTCATCATCATCATTTATTTATATAGCGCCACTAATTCCGCAGCGCTGTACAGAGAACTCACTCACATCAGTCCCTGCTCCATTGGAGCTTACAGTCTAAATTCCCTGACACACACACACACACACACACACACACACACAGACAGAGAGAGGCACACACAGACTAGGGTCAATTTGTTAGCAGCCAATTAACCTACCAGTATGTTTTTTGGAGTGTGGGAGGAAACCAGAGCACCTGGAGGAAACCCATGCAAACACGGGGAGAACATACAAACTCCTCACAGATAAGGCCATGGTTGGGAATTGAAATCATGACCCCAGTGCTGTGAGGCAGAAGTGCTAACCACTACGCCACCGTGCTGCCCCACACTGGGTTGACACAGTATGCGGGTACTTGTCCTTTAGGACAGACAGACAGGCAAGCAGACAGTTGAATCAAGTGAGTGCAGTAGGGGTCAACACTAAAAGTAGTTAAGTAAAATTAACTAAAGCTTACTATAAATTAAAGATTAAATGCAGCTTTCATAACTGCTTATTAGAGTTGATCAGACATTCTACATTTCTCTTTGTGAACTGATTTGAGAAGTCGGTCCAGTTAATTCTATTTTTGTTGAATCACTCACTTTTTTATTGGACGCGTTGAAATAACGATGAGCCAGAATTTACATCACTTATCTTTCTGTCTACAGATGCTCTTAGATTGGTCACATATTTCCATCCACTATACCGGAACTGCAAGAACATTGATTATCAGCTTCACAAATACAAATTGTCTATAGAATGTCATGTATTTATAGATTGTCTCCGTGAGTGAACTTCCTGCATTTTCTTTCTGAAATAACTCACGGCCCTTGAACCAGCCAAAATGTCATAAAAGACAAAACATACCAAACACCAAACAGTTTTTGTTCAACTGTACTGTTAATCAACACAGTAAAATATTTTAACTTCCCTATGCAACATTTCATTGTCTTGTGCCATCTGTGGCCGTATCCATCACATCCCATAGTCCATTTAAAACTAATAAATGTATTTTACCAGTAATTGAAATGATTATTTAATTTTATTTATTTTTTCAAAACTTTATTTATAATTTTTGGTATGCAATACACAAATATCCTGCATGAACACAAGCGGACAAACACAAGTGTAACTCAAAGGTTAAATAAGGAAAGTATACCATTCCCGTATAGAGCAAATGCATATTGTACAAAGGTGAACGTATTATACCAGTTGAGAGATTATTTAATGTTTTAATACTTACAGGCATACAGACAGCAGGGTTACTTACAGGCATACAAAAGGAGAAGAGCTTACTTGCCTAGTCACTCGGATGCCTGGAAGGTTACCAAATTTCGGGGATTTCTCCCAGACCCCCTGAAGAGCCGGACACCCTCCTGGACCTAGGACACCCCCCTAGGGAGGTGTCCTAGGTGTACATATACAGGGCTTGATTACACTGCATTGCGCAGTGGTGGGCGGGGCATGTTGACGCAAATCACACCGCCATGCATACTGCACTTGACCATTGGGACCCAGAAGTAGGCTGTGTGACCTATTCACAAATCCAGACTGGAATATTATATTAAGGGGGCAACAATGTATTTATAATTCTTAATCTATTTTGCGTTTATGTTTAGCATATGGAAACATTTTATTATAAGTAAATACCTCAGGGCTGACGGACCAAAACTTTTTTGAGATGCTTCAGCAATGTATCTACTGGGAATAAGGAAGAAATGTTCTCTTTTTATCTATATTTGCAATAATAAACTGAAACTATGTTGAGCTAAAATAATAATATAGGAACATTTTTATTTTTTCTTAAATTTTCTTTAATATGCTTCATCAAGAACTGACTGGATGTTACTCCGCTGAATATGGGTAATCTCCACTAAATATTTTTATTATTTACACAGCTTAGGAAAATCAAAAAACCTTTCAGGAACAAATATAGTTTTCATGTCAGCTCTGTGGATGAAAGCAATGTACACTGATGGGTTATACTGAAAAATACCTACAGTCCATAAGTTGATTCTTTCAGACACATGTCCAGTTTGATTATTCTTGTAGTTAATTTAAAGCAGCTCTGGCATTTTTACTCCTCAGTATAGAGCATGGAATGCATTTTTGTATGCTATGGGTAATGTTGCTCATTCTGCCCATCCTGCCATCAAGTGGCCCATATATAAAACATAGAACGAGTGGACATATCACTGCAGATTGGTGCATCAATATGGTACATACAGCAACTGTACTTGTTCCCTGGAAGGTAGAAGAGAAATCCAGCTTCCAATATTGGTATTGGAGCTGTACTCCATATAGAGAAAGACATACAGTATATCAAGGCATTTCTACCCTAGTGTTGTCTGTACAGCCATACTTACTGCTTCTGTACAGCCATACTTCCTGCTTTTGTACAGCCATACTTACTGCTTCCTGTACAGCCATACTTACTGCTTCCTGTACAGCCATACTTACTGCTTCTGTACAGCCATACTTACTGCTTCCTGTATAGCCATACTTACTGTTTCCTGTACAGCCATACTTACTGCTTCCTGTATAGCCATACTTACTGCTTTGTGTACAGCCATACTTACTGCTTCCTGTACAGCCATACTTACTGCTTCCTGTACAGCCATACTTACTGCTTCTGTACAGCCATACTTACTGCTTCCTGTATAGCCATACTTACTGCTTCCTGTATAGCCATACTTACTGCTTCGTGTACAGCCATACTTACTGCTTCCTGTACAGCCATACTTACTGCTTCCTGTACAGCCATATTTACTGTTTCCTGTACAGCCATACTTACTGCTTCCTGTACAACCATACTTACTGCTTCGTGTACAGCCATACTTACTGCTTCCTGTACAGCCATACTTACTGCTTCTGTACAGCCATACTTACTGCTTCCTGTACAGCCATACTTACTGTTTCCTGTACAGCCATACTTACTGCTTCCTGTACAGCCATATTTACTGTTTCCTGTACAGCCATACTTACTGCTTCCTGTACAGCCATATTTACTGCTTCCTGTACAGCCATACTTACTGCTTCCTGTACAGCCATACTTACTGCTTCCTGTACAGCCATACTTACTGCTTCCTGTACAGCCATACTTACTGCTTCTGTACAGCCATACTTACTGCTTCCTCTACTACCATATTTACTGCTTCTGTACAGCCATACTTACTGCTTCCTGTACAGCCATACTTACTGCTTCCTGTACAGCCATACTTACTGCTTCCTGTACAGCCATACTTACTGCTTCCTGTACAACCATATTTACTGCTTCCTGTACAGCCATACTTACTGCTTCTGTACAGCCATACTTACTGCTTCTGTACAGCCATACTTACTGCTTCCTGTACAACCATATTTACTGCTTCCTGTACAGCCATACTTACTGCTTCCTGTACAGCCATACTTACTGCTTCCTGTACAGCCATACTTACTGCTTCCTGTACAGCCATACTAACTGCTTCCTGTACAGCCATACTTACTGCTTCCTGTACAGCCATACTTACTGCTTCTGTACAGCCATACTTACTGCTTCCTGTATAGCCATACTTACTGCTTCCTGTATAGCCATACTTACTGCTTCGTGTACAGCCATACTTACTGCTTCCTGTACAGCCATACTTACTGCTTCCTGTACAGCCATATTTACTGTTTCCTGTACAGCCATACTTACTGCTTCCTGTACAACCATACTTACTGCTTCGTGTACAGCCATACTTACTGCTTCCTGTACAGCCATACTTACTGCTTCTGTACAGCCATACTTACTGCTTCCTGTACAGCCATACTTACTGTTTCCTGTACAGCCATACTTACTGCTTCCTGTACAGCCATATTTACTGTTTCCTGTACAGCCATACTTACTGCTTCCTGTACAGCCATATTTACTGCTTCCTGTACAGCCATACTTACTGCTTCCTGTACAGCCATACTTACTGCTTCCTGTACAGCCATACTTACTGCTTCTGTACAGCCATACTTACTGCTTCCTCTACTACCATATTTACTGCTTCTGTACAGCCATACTTACTGCTTCCTGTACAGCCATACTAACTGCTTCCTGTACAACCATATTTACTGCTTCCTGTACAGCCATATTTACTGCTTCCTGTACAGCCATACTTACTGCTTCTGTACAGCCATACTTACTGCTTCTGTACAACCATACTTACTGCTTCCTGTACAACCATATTTACTGCTTCTGTACAGCCATACTTACTGCTTCTGTACAGCCATACTTACTGCTTCCTGTACAACCATATTTACTGCTTCTGTACAGCCATACTTACTGCTTCTGTACAGCCATACTTACTGCTTCCTGTACAACCATATTTACTGCTTCTGTACAGCCATACTTACTGCTTCTGTACAGCCATACTTACTGCTTCCTGTACAGCCATACTTACTGCTTCTGTACAGCCATACTTACTGCTTCCTGTACAACCATACTTACTGCTTCCTTTACAGCCATACTTACTGCTTCCTGTACAGCCATACTTACTGCTTCTGTACAGCCATACTTACTGCTTCTGTACAGCCATACTTACTGCTTCCTGTACAACCATATTTACTGCTTCTGTACAGCCATACTTACTGCTTCTGTACAGCCATACTTACTGCTTCCTTTACAGCCATACTTACTGCTTCCTGTACAGCCATACTTACTGCTTCTGTACAGCCATACTTACTGCTTCTGTACAGCCATACTTACTGCTTCCTGTACAGCCATATTTACTGCATCCTGTACAGCCATCTCCATTGTTTTATATACTGTTTTCTGTACAGCCATCTTCACTGTTTTATATACAGTTTCCTGTGCAGCCATTTTTACTGTCTCTTATACAGTCCCCTTTACGGTTCCCATACTGCCACATTTGCATTTTTATATGCATCATCTGGGCTTGTACTGTGAAATGTAAACAGAAATCCATCTTCCAATCATAAACCCCACATAGAGAATGATCATACACAAAGGCTTTATTCACCTGAATGATGCCTATACAGCAATATTTACTGTTTTCTCTCCCGACATATTTATGTTTTCTTTATGCGGTCATTTGTTCCTATTTTCTATGCATCTTTACTATCTCCTAAATGAAAAGGTCTGAAAACTAAGCCCCATTATTTTAAAAGAAAAACACCAGCATTTTTTAGAGAGTAACTTAGGATAACATGTAGTGACTTTGCCATGCCTTTCATTTGAAAAATCTTTAAATGTTCTTTTTTTGTTCTTTTCTGAGAATACTTTAAACTTTACTTTGATATTTTCTACATGTGGTACACAGGCACATGTGTTACAAGTCCGGTTCAATCACGAAACATAGCAGATGCCATTTCTGAGGCATGTTTTCATATTTCAAACCCTCACATTCCTTTCACAGACACTACACTTTCAGCTCTGTGCTATTCAACAGACACTTTGAGGGGGAAAAAGCCTCTTCAAGTGAATGCCCCATTAAAAATCAAACATCCATGAATATTAGATAAGTGAGAACATTTTCTAAAGGCTTCCCACAGGTCAAAATATATAATAAATTAGTAAGCCTAGGACAAGGGTTTTTTTTTTTTTTTTTCAAAATCATTGACGATGCATGAATGCAAGAACCAATATCGTCTCATAATGCCTGTAGCTATTAATTTTAAAAATGCCATACATTACAAAAATCCATAATCAATTAAAAGGGGCCAAGTAACCCAGCACAAATTTCCATCTTAATTCACTCCACATTCGTTTTTACTGAAGCATTTTTTTTTTACTTCTTGCAAATTGTAACCTTAAAATATCAAAGGTTTCCCCTTGTGTGAAGGAAGATTCACTTACACTATGAATATTAAAGCATGTTATGTTCCAGTAAAACTAACATCATTTCTGAAGGTTTCATTCACTGAGTCATTTTTAGGTGTCTTTTGCCAAAGACAAGATGGTTCCTTTACGCTTGCTCGATTCCATCAATTGGACATAATAAAAGGCCACGCCCACTTATGTCATATTACTTATTTTAAAAGTGTTTGATGCATAACTGTTATTGATGGCAATATACACCAAGATATGTAAAGCGACGCACAGGAACTTCTTGTCTGCATAAGGCATCCATATTATGAGGTAAAAAAATCTCACATGTACATAAAGGAGTGGGTAAACCACATGCAAGCTGACGTTAGTAGCTGATTAGTGAGATCATTGATCCAATAGGCTAACACGACTTCATCTGTCAATTAATTAAAGATTTCAGAACATTTCACCCAATCAAGATAAAGCATTTCAGATTCCCAGGTTTTTTAAATGGCAAATACAAGTAAAAAAACAAAATACATAGAAGCCTTGGTTTGTCTTGTTTAATATTTTACCGTTTTACCTGTTAAGATTTTTGCAAAAGTGCACACCGAGGAAGCAGCCATTTCGGTACTGATAGCGATGTCACTAGATCGTAGTCACTTGATAGGCAGCATTTTCCTATACCTCCCAACTGTTCCGCCTTGATGTAGAGTTGGATGTATTGTACACTGAAATATTAAGCGTAAATTGCATCCCGTAATTTACTCAGGATTCCAAGTTGCACTGATCTTTACATCTTAGAACACTAGACTCAGAATACTATGCAAATTGCACAAACACACCTATCTGTGTATTGGGCCGGTGTGCATGATACACTTAAGTGAAAAGCAGTTAAATAAATAAATAAATTAATGTTAAAATGAAATTGTGCTTGTTCCCCCCAAAACAGCACAAGGGTTGGTTAAGCTCTTTAGGAGGGGGTGCACACCATTTTTTTTTTTTATGTTACTACAGCATGGTTTTTTACACAGGGAGAATGCAACAGCAAAAGATACATCTAGAGTCCTATCTGTGGCTGCTTTCAACTCAGAATAGCATGTAATGTGCGTGAACAAGCCTTTATATTGCTAGGCTTGCCCACTACCTCCCACGTTCCATCTCTCTAAGTGCAGAGAGGTGCAAGATGAAGTGCATCCGTCTCAGTCAAAGTGCAAACTGAGATGGATCCTTGGCCAAAATTGATTTATGCGCCGATCAGTTGGACTTGCGTCCGACTCTACATCAGGCCCTTAGTTGAGTTGAGAGGTGTGTCCCGGCCGGTGCACGCGGCAATGACGGGACAGTCTAGTACTTTAAAAGCAGTAGGCATGCCCTGGGGGTGTGGCTGCGCTCACATTGTGTCTTTGCCACGCCCCCATTGTGCCATGAGTCGACCTATATAATTTCCCCCTGAATAGAATGCTTGCAATAGGCATCTGGATATGAGGTACTTAGAGGGGTGTTTGGTCTCTATAGCTTATGCCCGAAACCCTCTGTTACATACATATTATAAGCCCATAACACAGCATTTTTTATTTTTTTTCAATGCATTAACTGATTCTGTGTTTAAACATTAACACAGCAAAATCTATGCTTGTAAATGAGGGTCCTGTCTTCATCCAGACAAGACAAGTGGAAATTTGTAATTCAAATGAGAAATTTTAATGAACTTAATGCAGTCTGGAAAAAAAAAATGTAGTAATGTGCCAATTTGGTTCTCGTAAAGCTTATCCCAAACATTGCCATTAAGGTATTGATTGTGTCCATTTAAAGGGCTGAATGGAAAGATGAACATCCTAATGGTTTGCACATTACACTATTAGTTGGAAGAATCCAAAAAAACAAAAAAAAAGCAACAAAGAGATTGTCAGTTATGTTTGGTAAACAGGAACATTGCTGCCGACGTTTTAAAGATTTGCTCTATTATTTTTCTATACGAGATAAGTGATTTGCCCCTTTACTACTATTGAGAAACAGACAATATTTTGCATAAGTCTCTACGTGATTGTGACAGTTATTTAATAACACAGCACAAAAGTGCATAAATGTGCTGAAGCAGATCCTATGACATTTTTCTAGTCTAGATTAGATAATGAAAGTCAGCATCTTATTTCTTGCTACGGGCTACAGTGCATTGGTCCAAATATCAATGCTAAATGAGCTTGTATATGTCATTTGCCTTACACAGTGCTGCAAATAATATTAAAACTCAGATTAGAAAGTGGAAGAAGCATTGCAAGAATTCTCCTTGTAGGACCACCCTCAAAGGGAGAATATACTGAATATGGATATGTTTTACCCCAAAAAAATGAAACAATGGATTGCAGCAAATCTATTTGCAGTCTTGTTTTACAATGTGAGACTGAGGCTGGAAAGAAGCCATGTTGATCCGAACAGCAGCACATACAGCAAGAGAAAAGTAATTGTCTTGAGAATCATCAGCTCATTACAGTTAAAAATAGCATGGTTCTGCTCCTTGGAACTAATTATTGAAAATTAGGCCCTCTGTGAATGAAACAGGTGTAAGGAGTAGTAGAAATCTCAAATATACACCTCTTTGAGGATTAATGAAATGCAATAAAATGTTATGATGTATGTCTGAAGTGAGGTAAGAGATAATTAAAAATACAAATCACAATATGGTCTTGTATGGCACAAAATAGGCATCTTAAAGGGAAATTAACCAACTATATTAAATTCATAAGATATTTATTTGAAAAATAGTTTCTTTCTCTTTTCTCTGTAAGGCGATTACCCACTGACTTTAAAATAGATATACTTTTATTGTTTTTAATGCTAGTGTAAGGGGGCAAGACAATGGCTGCCTCTGCTTCCAGTGACAGCATATCCACTGACATTTTTATTTGGGCGCGGTAGTGTTGCATGATGCGTTTGGGTTTGGGTGTTGTTTTATAAATACTTCTTGATCCGTTTAGTGTGATTATCCCAAGTTAAATGCATTGAGGTCAATAAAGTGACCTCAAAGGAACTACTAAATGCAAAAAAAAAATGCATTTTAACAATTGCATATCAAATTCCAGTAAATATAAGTCTATAGTCTATAAGTCTAAGACTCTGGAGTAATCATACTTGCTGAATCTCCCAGAGAGTCTGGGAGACTCCTGAAACTTGGGGTGTTCTCCTGGATTACTGTGAGATTGGCAATCAAGCTAAGCCAGAGAAACAGTGGGTGGAGCCACCACAGAGTGTGCTGGTGAGCGCCAGTCATTTTCTTGTAGCACATCTCCTCCTTCTGCAGAGCGGCAGCCATTTTATTGTAGCACGTCTCCTCCTGGTATATATATATATATATATATGTTCCATCTGGTGGTGCTGGACATGTCCCGGGCGGCTCAGATACACCCACAGGTATTTCCAGTAGCTATATACACAATCCCAAGATAGCATGTGTTATTTTTATTGTATATATTGTGTTATGTATGAAAGTAAGCATTCAGCTACAGATGGAATAGTAAGTTCTGAAGCTCAGTATCTACGTAAATAAATGACATAAAACACACTGACATTTCCTCTTTAGTCTGAGTAAACAGAACCTGTGTGTTTCCAGCTAAACTTGTCCAAATTTAGACTTTATAACTAAAACGTAGCATTAATTATCAGTCACAAATAAGACACATGACTACATATGCCTAACTGAATGTGCCATAGCTAAATACATTGTATGCTTGATATTTTATAATCTTATGACTGATGAGAGATTCACATGCTAGGTTTATTTATTACAGCGCCTTAATTAACCATTTTATTTGGATCATAAGCAAATACCTTATCATTAGACTGTCTGGATAGAGACAACACTTATTTCATAAGTCATTTCTGAGCATACCAGTATAACATTATCTAGGTATAAGAGTACACATGAGGGTAACCTAGTTACCAGCCTCACTTTCAGGCCTATATTACATGTTTTGCCCCTCTAGGCTGCTTTAACTACCCAAATACTCCAACCTAGCACAAAAGAGTGAAATAATAAATATATTCTAGAAAAGAAAAATTATTATTTTTTGAAGACAGATAGGCAGAGGCATAACTTTCCATCACCGGGCCTCGTAGCAAATTTGGAGAGTCGAGAGATGCCCATACATACTCCCGAGACCCCAAATCTGCTCTTCTCAGTGCGTGCACAGATGGACCCTCACCTCTCCCACCTTATGACTGAATAATACCATACACAAGGTTAATAGAGCTGACTCCTATGCTACCAGTCCCATCACAGAATAAACAATGAGGAGACAAACATATAGAGACAATGTGCTGCATATGATTGCAGCCAGTCTATGCAATCATGGTAAACTTGTTAAGACTTAAACCAAGCACATGATTAAATCTTTTCAATGGAAATACTTTCATAAGTTCCTCGCCCCCTGTGCAAGTTTTTCCTAGTACAAAAATCAGATAGTTATTATCTTTTACTGTTCAAATTTCCTCTTATCTTAAAGAGCCAATCAGAGCAGAGCATGTCACATAATGCAAACAATTTATCTCAATGATAAACACATGAACAGTATGTCTTATGTCAAGGAGCAGTTTATACAACAGTGCTGTGGAATTATTGCAATTCAGATGAAATGCGTGGAAAATGGGTTAAACTCATGGGTCCTGATTCATTAAAGAAATTAAGGCTAAACATATTAGTATGTTTTCTCTCCTGGACAAAACCATGTTACAATGCACGGGGTGCATATTAGTTTATTATTTTGCACATAAGTTGGCTGTTTTTTCAATTAGCATACAAATAATTGATAGCTTTATTTTTACACTGAAATTTAAAGCTGATCTAGGACACGCCCTACCCCAACTATAAATATGTCCCCACATTTTAAATTTAGCTCCCTTACAAAGCAACATGGTTTTGCCAAGTTGCAAAAATACAATTTTTTTTTACTTCACTTTCCTTAATGAATCAGGCCCATTATATTTCCCAGCATATATGTAAATGACCCCTATAGGTAATTCAGACAAAATAATAATAATAATAAATTCTGGTGGTTAACATCTCATTTAAAGTTGATGGCAGAGAATTGTCCCACATATCTAATGACTGAAAAAAAAAAAATCTGAATATACAGTGTATAGCGTATAGTATATAGCAAAGTATTCTAATATACAGTGAACTACAGTAAAATATAGAGTAAAAAAATATATATTTTGGATTGTGTTGCACAGCTAATACCAGATACAGTGGTTAGTTCACAGAAAGACTTTGTAGCTGAAATCCTAAACTCAGGATACAATAGCTCTGTAAATGGTACAGAACAAAAAAAAATGCACTATTGATTGGAGAGCTTTGGGATAATTGTTCATTTTCTGCCCTAAATAAAAGATGATTGCTCAGGGATGTATGTGTGAGACTGCTGGATTCCCGGACTATTGTTTACAGGGCAGGGCGGCATCAATTTTCCAAAGGATGACACGAGGGATGTCACAACTTCCACCTTTATCCTCCCATTGCTGACTGACAGCTGATTGACTAGTACAGAGATGGGGACTGTGCCTGTATTGCTATAAGCACCAGGAGGATAACCGGCAAACAATAAAAAAGCATCACAGCTTCAACAAGACATAATCAGTAGTTGTCAGAGCTGGTTATATTATGTGTATAATATGTGAATAAAAGGGCGCATTGTTCTGTCTCAAATCTTGACATTTTACAGCGTTGTGAGGATCTCTCGGGTCTTGAGACGTGTTAGAGGCTTTTGTATGACATGGCATCCAAATGTTAAGAAATGCATATGTAAATCACGCAAGCGGCACAAATTATAAGCACACCACAATACAATCAATAGGCGATACCTCTCTTCAAGCCTCTTTGTGTGCATGGTTATTGATTGTCATTTTGTGATGTAATCTGCAACAGGATGGTCTGCTTGTTGGCTCTTTTGTCCAGTGTAATACACTGTCTGAAAAACAATGGAGGGTATTTATGAAGCCAGAGTTGGACTAATACGATGCCAAAGTTATGCATAAACAATAACCATTTGCTGCCTTTTGTATTGAGATAGTTGAACCACGTTGAGTGTAATGCTTGGACTAAAGTTAATTTAGAAACATAGATTTTGACGGCAGATAAGAACTCTTGGCCCCTCTAGTCTACCCATTTTGTAACCTATGGTAACCTACAACCCTATTTTATCCTTTATTCTTTGTAAGGAAATCCTTATGTCTATCCCAGTCATGTTTATATTGCTCTACTGTATTACCCTCTACCACCTCTGATGGGAGGCTATTCCACTTATCCACTACCCTTCTGTTAAGTAATTTTTCCTCAGATTTCCTCTGAACCTACTTCCCCCCAGTTTCCATGCATGTCCTCATGCCCCACTCTTAATATTTAAATTGTCATCATAAATTAACTTTTAATATGTGGTGTAAAGAGAGCTCCTTTCTCATTTATATCATTAGACAGACCCCTCATACACCCAACTAATAAAAAAGTTGAGGGTACAAGGGTTCTTTTAGAAATTTGAAAGTAAATAGCAGCAGCCTAACAGGTAAGGAACCCCATGATTTTACAGGGGAGGGATTTGTCCAAAAATAATAAAGATACAAGAGTTTAAATATTTTTTCCTATGCATTAGCCAAAAAAATGTATACTGAGTAGAGTTTGTGTCACTCTTTATTTTAGTTGCCTGTGATTTAACATTGTCATACAAAAAATGGAGGAGCAGCAAAGCACAGTAATGAATATATTCACAACCATTGTTTCTAATAATAAAATAGTAAAGTTTTTTTATATGTACATTTGCATGTGTACGTTTTGAGAATGTTTCTTCACATAACTCGCCAGCAATTGGAAAACAGGGTAGGTTTGTGTCTCCTTGCAACTAGTGCAAAATAGGAAGCCGGTGTCATCATAAACTTGAATTTTACTGCTTTTTTTTGTTAAACTGACTGTCATTAGCCAACTGTTTTAAAATGAGCACTTGCCGCTGTCTGGAAAATGAGTTCAGTAAATGCATGACAGTAGTATAATTTTGAAGTCAGACTGTTAAGTGCAAATAAAGAGCATTATAACAGATTTATTCATTTAAATCCCAATGCAAAGGACATGTTTTGTAGACACTATAAAAATATATGTACCTTGCGGACATCGCTGTAGTTGTATGTGGGAGTTCTTTTGTTTTATTGTTTTACAATGTTGTTGTAAGAAATTACATTTATGGTAGCGCACAAGGGTTTTTTAAGCTGGTAAAATAGTTCAGTAATGTAATATGCAGTGGACTCTGCAGGGTAATATGTGATGCTTAGAAGATTATACTGTGGTAGGACAGAAACCAACAATAACATAATATGCACTGATTAGAGACAATAGTTTATAGTATAATTGCAGTGTCAGTTTTTATAATAAAACAATTATTACTTCTTATTGTGGAGAATAAAAGTTTCATTAGAGGCATATTGCTTTAGATGATTATCTAGAGTGGCCATAGTTGTTATATTAGGGGGAAATTGAGTTTTTTTTCTATATTTTATCTTAAAAGATAATTCCAAACAAGGAAATGTAACATACTCCCTCCATGTAGCAGAACTGTGTGCAGTGTGGTAGAACTTAATTCTGCTGCCTCTGAGTCCTCTGCCTGTCCCTCAATAACAACCATCAGAAGCACGGTGGCTCAGTGGTTAGCACTTCTGCCTCTCAGCACTGGGGTCATGAGTTCGATTCCCGATCAGGGCCTTATCTGTGTGGAGTTTGTATGGGCTTGTGTGGGTTTCCTCCCACACTCCAATAACATACTAATAGGTTAATTGGCTGCTATCAAAATTGACCCTAGTCTGTGTTTCTGTCTGTGTGTGTTAGGGAATTTAGACTGTAAGCTCCAATGGGGCAGGGACTGGTGTGAGTGAGTCCCCTTTACAGACAGTGGCGGATCCAGGTCCCCCCCTCCCTAGCAGGGGCTCGCTGCAGTTGGCTGCACATTATGTGCATGTCTGTTCGGCAGGGACCTGCACATAGTGTGCAGCCGCAGGCAGCCTTAACAATCAAAAAGGGACGGGGACTAAATTGTCCCCCCTAAATCGTCGCCTGTACAACACAATTCTAGATCTGCCCTTGTCTACAGCACTATATAAAGAAAAAATAGCGCTGTGCAAGTTTTGAGCAGAGCTGCAGCATTGACCAATATGGACCGCTGTTAGAAACTAGCAACATGCTTCTTGTATTTGAATTCTCGCTCGGTGAAGCAGCCTTTTCTAGCACCGGCAGGACTGAGTTTTCCACAACTATGGAATAAGACCTGCACCGATCTGTTGGTTGAGGGGTGCAGAGAGGGCAGTTAAAAATGATTTTTGAGTAAAACTCTACCTTAAAGCAGCAATCCCACATAGCAGTTTTTTTTCTTTAACTATCGAGTTAAGTATATTTTAAACATGCATGTGACAGTCATTTTCTTAGCTGTCCTCCTTCAAATCATTATCTCTTTTTCAGCTCTCAGCATGTCATGTGATGGCAGAGGGAGGAGAAGGGGGGGGGGGGAGAATATCAGAATACACTTAACAAACACATTGGGTTGTATTTACTAAACTGCGGGTTTGAAAAAGTGGAGATGCTGCTTATAGCAACCAATCAGATTCTAGCTGACATGTTGTAGAATGCACTAAATAAATGACAGATAGAACCTGATTGGTTGCTATAGGCAACATCTCCACTTTTTTAAACCCGCAGTGTAGTAAATATACCCCATCGTCTGGCTGGCAGACACAGTAAGTCTGTTACACAGACACAGACCCATAGCTCTCAGCATGTCATGTGATGGCAGAGGGGAGGAGTAGGAGGGTATGATGTCAAGGTGAATCAGAGCTCAGATGCGTTGTTCTAAAGTCTTTCTGCTCACTAAATCTGAAGAATTAACAATCATTAAAGTTATTCTGAAAAAAAACAAACCAATAGATAAAAGGTAATTACCAATCTGCTTCTTATAACTTGACACAGTGATTTATGTTAAAAAAAAAAACACACCTGAGTATTGCCATGGGATTGTTGGTTTAATTTCTAGTATGCAACTCATAAAAAATACTTGTATAAAAAAGTGTAAAACTATAATTTTAAATAATAGAAAGAAGTAAGAAATATATTTGTTTTTCCTAATAAAATCTCCATCAAATATCACTGTGACATGATAAAGTGGTCATCTTTGTGATATTAGCTTAGCTATAAAAGACAACAAGAATTCTTTTTGAAGAACCGAGATGTATCCAGTATATACTATATGCAGTTTCCAGTGAAAATAGCACTTTAGGGAAAATGTCCTGTAGCACAGATACAGCTATCTTTCTGACAAGACTGGCTGTCTACCCGTTGAATGACGTTAATGAACTTGTTATTCTCTCTTCTTTGAAAAACCAAAAAAAATGACTATTTTGGACTGAATTATCTTTCTCTAGCGCTGTGATATCAGGCTGTTTACTACCAGCTCATCTGCATCACTCGACTGCAGGAGAATGTCTAGCCAAGTGGATAATGGAGAATATCTTTTACGATATTATGAAAATGCCAAAGAAAAGTAATTATTAATTTCCTCTTCCAGGCCACTGGCTAATTGATTTTTCACAGTGCTCATTAAAAATAGATATTTTTTTTCCTTTCAGGGGTTTGTTTTGGAAGCCTTAGGCAGCAGGCATGGGATCCTCCGGGAGATCAGCTACTGACCACTGTAGCAGAAGTAGTAATGTGTCCATCAGGCTTGTCAGAACTGCATTTGCCTCATCCCCCTGCAGATAACTATTTGCAAAGGGAAATGCCATTGTGGATGAAGCATTGTTCATTAGGACACAGAAGTTTGATGAAGTCAGACCAGTTCGGAGATGTCATGTGACTGTCAGCTGCAGCCACAAGAGTTTCTGGTAGAGTGCATCAGTAATAAGATAACAGGGGGAACCGCTTATAATACATTATCCAGCCTGTGCATGCATTTAGGAGAAGAATATATCATATTAAAACAGTGCATATTAAAATGTGGATGCAGAGGGTGCGGGTGCGACAGGGCCCAGAAGTGAGGGGGCCAGCACTCCCCGGTGCCCCCTCTCTGTTCTGAAAGGAGCAGAGTCAAGTCTGCTTCTGAGTGTCACAGAGGGCAAAGATCTGGTTACAGTGCACTAAACAACACAGAGGATACTGGAAGAAAAACATTGTGTAGTCTGATAAAACCTGGTCCTGTTAATAGGAGGGCCAAGATATTGCAAAAGGGTGTCTACAGCAGAGGCTGGTGGTGGTGCTGTCATAGTTTGGGGAGAATTTTGTTAGGCACACATCAGGTTCCTAGATATGAGTAGAACAATTATTATCAGGTGCGTCCCTTCATGGCAGCAGTGTACCCATCGCCGTACCCTTAACTGAGTTGAACTAAATCAACAATGTATCAATCTATGGATATTTGTCAACAAGTGGATCAATTTGTAAAAATCATCAACCCTTTGCCATAAATATCCACATTTTGCTTTATATTACAACTACAATTTCCATGTTTAAACCACAGCCACTGTGTCTACATATTATACAATAAGTAAGTAAGTTTTAGGCAGGTGTGGAAAAATTGCTGCAAAGTAAGAATGATTTCGAGAAAAGAAGTTTTAAAAGTTTGATTGTATCAATTAACAAAATCCAAAGTGAATGATCAGAAGAGAAATCTAAATCAAATCAATATTTGGTGTAACCACCCTTTGCCTTAAAACAGCATCAATTCTTCTAGGTACACTTGCACACAGTTTTTGAAGGAACTCAGCAGGGAGGTTGTTCAAAACATCTTGGAGAACTAACCACAGATCTTCTGTGGATGTAATGCTTGCTCAAATCCTTCTGTCTCTTCATGTAATCCCAGACAGACTCGATGATGTTGAGATCAGGGCTCTGTGGGGGCCATATCATCACTTCCAGGACTCCTTGTTCTTCCTTACAATGAAGACAGTTCTTAATGACATTGGCTGTATGTTTGGAGTCCTTGTCTTGCTGCAGAATAAATTTGGAGCCAATCAGATGCCTCCCTGATGGTATTGTATGATGGATAAGTATCTGTCTGTATTTCTCAGCATTGAGGATACCATTAACCCTGACCAAATCCCCAACTCCATATGCTGAAAGGCAGCCCCAAATTTGCGAGGAACCTCCACCATGCTTCACTGTTGCCTGCAGACACTCATTATTGTACGGCTCTAAAGCCCTTGTATTTGTACTGTTAGATCTGCAATAATATTGATCACAAAACAACATAGTAAATTTTAATAGATTTAATTTGTATGAATAAATTAAATCCAGGGAGTGAGATACCTCCTCAGTGATTGCCATGTCCTAGATGAAGTTCACTAGCAGGACCAGGATATGCAGTATGATAGGCTCGTTCCTGACCAGCTGTGCTGTGCTGAGCTGACACAAGCCTATGTGATGAATGTTCTTTAGGATGTAAATTTGATGAATGAAGACCATCAAAAATGACAGGGTAGGATCAATCGATTAATCAGTCATTAGACACACACCCATGCTATGTGTTTATTGCCTGTTTACAACATTGACCTGGTGTTAGTGACATCATCAACCTTTTGCATTACCATGAATAGATTGTGTGTTTGGATACAGTATTAAATGCATAAATCAGTCAAAATGATACCAAAGTAAACATTGTGGTTTGACCTCGCTTGTGATGAATGTCTATGTAATCTAAAACTTACACGATAATGTATCATTTAAGTATAGTTAGAACATAAGTAAGGTATTTACTTCTCTGACACGGGCATTGTCACCATTGTGACCGCTGTTTATCGCGCCATGGACACACGTTGGAGTAAAAGTGTAAAAATGTGCACATATTGTCAGACTCTCATTTTGTATAATGTATAACAAATATATACAAGATAATATATACAATGCAATCTACATAGATAAAATCATAAACAGTCAAAACCACAACAAAAGATGTGAATAAACTTTATTGATATTATATCAGACTTGACAAAATGGTAAAATGCTGCCATTTTGTTCAGGCCGGTTCCTTCTGAATTCTGAGTAAATTTAAATAGTCATAGCACCTTTAGTTAATCTAATGTGGCACTAATAGCATTTCAGCAAGAATAATGTTTCATTGGACATTATTTTGCTGATGGCATATGGATCAATTAACACTTTGACCTCTCACCATGCTAATCAGAGACGTGTTTAACAAAGACTGATTTTAGTCTGTAAGATGCTAATTATTTTCGCAGAACTTAAAACTGTATTGTTTAAGACTTTGGCATATGGTGTGTGAACAGGTTTTCTGCTAATACAGATATCGCTGTTGGACTACAATCTCTCACAGAGGATAAGCACGGGCATTGTTTTTATTTGATTCATTTTTATTTATTTAGCTGTCTGTCTTGTTTCCCCCACAGCTTTTATTATCCTCTTTTTCTTTCTCGCACTTAATCTCTAAATACCAAATTATTTACTGAATATGCAGCAGTTTATTAAGTGGATTATAGAAGTTTACCAGCCATGGAATAACTTCATTATCCTGGGTGGTCTCTGTGGAAAACATGGTTAATCTCCTGGTAAAAAAAACGGGTAATCTCTTATTTATGGCTAATATATTCAGTGTAAGATCTTAGTCTCCTATTCAGTTTTAATATGCACATTTAAACCCCGCTAATATATTTGGGTAAATTAATCTTTGCGTGTTGTCTTTATTTTTAATTTTCTGCATGAATACTTTTAACATACACTGACATTATTATTATAATCATTATTATTAGTACTATTATTATTATTATTATTATTATTATTATTATTATTAATAATAATAATAGTGATAATAATAAGGGGAGTCCAAGGGTCAAGTGCAGTAGATGTGATGATACGATTGGCATCAGCGGTTGGCGGGCTATGATGATATGATTAGCAGCCTACTTCAGAAGGGTGGTCTACTTTTCCGGGAGTCCGGGAGTACTCCCTGAAATTTGTGAGTCTCCCGGACATTTTGGAAAAGTAGGCAAGTATGCTATAACAATAACCTTTGTAATGTTTCCTTTTCACTCATTGATCACCCAAAATAAAACTGTAAGTTCTAAAATAGAATCTTTCAGCTTCACATAAGTAACCTGTAATGATCTGTGATTGGGCAAGTATGGTGGCACAGTGGTTAGCATTCCTGTCTCACAGTGCTGGTTCCAAATCCAACTAGAGCCTTCCCTATCTGTGTGGAGTTTGTATGTCTGCATGGTTTTCGTCTCAGCGTTTCAATTTGCTCCTCCACTCCAAAGACATACATTCTAGGTTAATTGGCTTCTGTGTGTCCATATGTACCCAACAAATATAGTTCATTACAGTTTTTCTTTAAATGTCCATTACTTATTCCTCCAACTGCTTCTGTTGGTAATTTTGTCAACCTTGTGTCCCCTGCACATTAGGCTCTGCAATATAAATAACCAGCATAGAGGTTTAACGATAATGTTCTGGTGTTTGTAGAAAACGTAAGTAATTGTAGCAGGAATGTGAGGGTTAACCCAAACAAGCCAAGTGAATACCTCTTACTAAAAACTTCACTCAGTTCCCCCTACACTTATCTTTTTCCTGCTTCCTTTTGAACTTTGCTAGAACACGCATATGTGCATATTGATCTAAATTCCATTGCCTGTCTTGTATGCATCAAGGGAGAGGGCGAGGAGGAAATGGGAGGGTGGGGGGGGGGGGGGGGGGGGGCAAACGTGTGAAAGGTTCACTATCAAAGCAACACAGGGCCAATATTTACATCTTCATACATACACTAGTATTTCTGTAGCTCGAATAATGAGAACTGGTGATGTCACTTTATCTCCTACTTCATCATTTCCTGTACCTTATTATGGAAAGTGGTCGTGTGTCATTCTGTGCTTTAAATTAAGAAAAATCTTAGTGAACTGTGTTTTTTTGCTGTTATTATTTAGCCGTCCAAACTTTAAATAGATATGGATTTTTCCGAACATGGAAGAACAATTCTTCATTGAAACATTTTTCCTACCTCCAAATTTTTAATATGCAGTGTGCCTAGTTTAAGCCATCAATTACAAATTGCTAAGAAAAACAAGAGATAACGTTAATTAATTGTGTTTATTCCACTGTACAAGACGGTATCATTTTTCAACATAGTAATAACTTAGAAATATTTAAATACATCTAACTTATGTCTGCTGATCCTGCTATATATATATATATATATATATATATATATATATATATATTATGTACTAGAGGCACAGCATGCTCTATGTGAATAATAAGCCAATATCACTCAAATAATTGTACATGCAATTTCATAGCAATATCTAGAATGTAGGCTTCTATCTTGGAATCGTACAGTAAATATATATATATTAGCATGCTTATATAAATGCTTTGTTTCATCATGAGCATGTGTTATATCTTTAGATATAATATTCCATTACTTGACGTATATGCTGCTCTCTTCAGTCAGTGCAGCAAATCAGCTGTGATTGCTCTGAGACTTCCTGAAGGAATAGATATCTTGTGGGAACAGTGTTAAATGAGACAGAAGCACACAACAGCCAGGAAGAGCAGGAGGGAGAAATGAATATATAGAAAAAGACACATAGGCTATTTTTGGAAGTCGTTGGGGTGTATTTACCAAAGGGAGAGATTTGGAGCGAGATGAGCACCCATCCGAGTTAGACTAATTATTTGTGCTCTTGTGTATATGAACATTGAACAAATGAGATCAAAATAAAGGTAATGAAGGGGGGGTAAAAATATGAAATGAATGAACACTCTACTGTGATAACTCAGAATACAGTTGTCTCTTGTTAATAATAATAAGCAGCTACTGTATATCACACATTATTATGCTTTATTTGTACAGTGCCAATCTATTTTATACACAGAGCTTTATTATTGCTTCCCTGCCCCAATGGAACTTACAATCTATTTTATGTACATCATGGTCAGTATAGTCAGGAGGAGCCAACTAATGTAACTTGAAACTTGTGAGCGTCATAGCAAGATATTCAAGGGGCCCTAAGGACACTCCCTTCCACAGAGGGTCCACAGAAAATACAGAGGGGAACAGGACCCTGGCGAAACACAGGTGGCAGCTACACACATAATACAACAAATTTAGACCTCCTTCAAATAAAAAAAGAGAACTTGGTGTGAGCTTTAGAAAGTGTGTTTCATAAAGGGGGCAATTCAGTTGCTGGCGATGTAGTGCGCGGACAGAGGTCGGAACTAGCCAGCTGCGAGCCCCGGTGCAGGTAGGTGGACAGGACGGAGCCGGGACCCCCAACCCTCTGCATCTGCTATGCAAGGGCACCATTATCTCAATGAGCCCCGGTGCATTGCACTGGGGCCGCACCAATGGTAGTTCCGCCACTGAGCGCGGACATGGCGCCGCACACATTGACAGCAATTGCGGTATAAATGTCCACTCAATTTCCGCCAGGGAAAATGAGCAGAGATTTCTGTCAAATCTCCACCGCAAAATGTCTCCCGGACGCTCCGGAGACACTTCGTGGCAAATTGATTTCCCCCTCTAGGAACGGTATATATAAATCATACTCTTGTCAACAACATATCATTTGAATATATATATATATATATATATATATATATATATACACACACATATATATATTCAGTTGTCATAGCTTTGCGTTATAGACATGGAGAAAGAAATGGTTGTTGTTAGGGACAGAGCTGTCTAGCTGCTGGTCTGTGAGCCAGATGTGAACCCTAATTTCACTGGTTAGTACCACAGGACACTGAAATTTGCTGACCATGTAACTGTACAAGACCACTGTATAAGTGCTTTTATACAGGACACAGAACGCCAAGGAGACTTTAACCGTTCTTATAACCTACGGCAGGTTATATACCATTCATCATAATAAACAATTAATCTTAGTAAATGTTGAAGTAACCAATAATTATGGAGGAGATAATGAGGCACATTTTGCACAAATTACATCTCACATAGATTTGGCTATGAGAAGAAGATGGCATCAGGTATGGATGAATTACAGTAAGAGATAACATGCAAAGAATATACAATAAGAAAATGAAAACTTTGGCCTTACACAGTGACCCTTTTGGTACAGGGAATATTAACTGCATAATCTTCATGTTGCTCTGTTTTCACATTGCAGTCAATGGAAATCCATTGCAGACGAATGTGCTAACAGTAGATGACATTGTAGAGGTCTATGGAAGCTCAACGATAATGCATCCACTAATGTAAAATGATAAATGATAATTGAACTCAGAAGTGCTGGAAGAGGCGATTAGTAGATAGAATATTGCCTTATTTAAATCACCACTGGCCCAAATTCAATGTTATGTTCAGCACTTCTGCACTTCTTCAGCATTACTTTCTTTATTGGATGTAGCTATTCATAGAACTAAACAATATCTAGCTATAAGAAGCAGACAGCCATGAACTGTAGGTCAATGCGATGGCTGACATTTCTGGAAAGTTTTAATCATCAATAATTCATGTAATCACCTGTAGAATAATGATAAAGGTCATGTCTTGGGTAGTCTACTTTGCTACCTAACTTCTGAGACTTTTTTGGCGCGTTTCATCAAGAAGCAGGCAGGGCATTTGCACCATCACACACATTTCACTTGGTGGTTACAGAGGTGGACGAGGGCTTGAGGGGCATTTCATCTCATGTCCCAATGAACCTTGCGACAGGTAAGTGGTCTGCGGGAAGATTACTTACCAACTTTCTTCAGCTCTCTTCTGGGAGCCTGCCAGTGGAGGTGGGCGTGAGGGGGCGGGGCGGCCAAAATTTCGGCATTTTGGTCCCCTGGGGGGTGGGGCCAAATGCCACGATTCACCAAGAATCGCGGCGTTTGGGATCTAATTGTGCCCACTCAACTAGGAAGTGGGGCACTTCCTAGTGAAGTGGGCAGAATTCGGGAGATTTCCACACTCACCTGGGAGTCCGGGAGACTCTCGCAAAATGCGGGAGTCTCCTGGACATTCCGGGAGAGTTGGCAAGTATGCTCAAGACTATAGTCTATATGGGCTTAACAGTTTTGCCTAGATCTACTAGTATCAGTGGAGCAGCTAAGGTACCTTAGCCATGAGGAGTGGTCAAAGGTCATTATGTTGTCATCCAAGCCCCATAGTGGTCACAACAAGAGTGTCAGGATCTGCCTGCAAGCCCTATGCATTGCATGCTGCTTTGCCTGGCAGCTCCTGTCTTTTGGACTTTATTATTGTTATATTGTGGCAGTACCTCTATTTACCAGAGGTGCTGCTATTGTGCCTTCCTTGTGTGTATTAGGGGTTAACCTGTTCACTAATTATTCCTTGCACCTGGATGTGTCCTTCTTATACTTGTCTCTCCCAGCATTCATTGCTGGTTATTGTTGTTACACTCTGTTGTCTCAAGCTGCCGTTGTTACTTGCTGTTGTTTCATGCTGCTGTTGCTCCCTTCCTGCTGTACTTGTGGTTTACCTGCTACCTGGGATCTCTCCATATCACCGCTTACCTGCATCAGCCATATACCTGGTATTTATTTCTGCATTTTCCTGTTTGCTCATTACTTCACCATCAGGTTGTACTTCCAGCAATAAACATTGTGTTTTTTCACCTCATTGCTGGCTCCTGAGCTGTATCTCTGCATGACAAAGAGCAGTATAAATGGGAATCTATATCCTTTACACGTAAGATAATGGGATGTACTCCAAATATAGGGATTGAGCCAGTGACCCAGGACTCTTCATAAACAACTTGTGCACCAAGAAAGTGCAGGGGGCAAAATAAAAAAAAAACCTAAATAAAATAACAATAATAGTATTATAGATATATGGCCAGCCTATTAAATTTCAACACATGCAAACATGTAAACAAGGAGGAGTTTGCCAAAGGGAACAGTACTCCCTGTGAATGTTTAATTTTGTCTTTGGACAAACATATATCCAACAAAATATCCTTAAAGCATGTTTACAGAGCTGTGTACGTTCTTTACAGCATTGTGTATACAAGTTGTAATCCACAGTGCAGCAGTAATCTATATGTCCACACACCCAAATTTATAACTTTAGGTACTATAATATAGGACAAGAATGCAGAAACGCACTTTAAATATTTGTGTATTGGATTGTAATATCAATGTACAATGTAATACCTGATATAAAGTTAAAGTCCTTAATGCACATACAAAAACATTTGCAAACTATCCAAACTAGGCTTCTAGCTAGTGTTAGAAATGTGAGTTCACTTCCATAATTTCCCCTGCTAAAATACCTTGGAATCTTTTGACTCACAGATTTGTACAGTAAGCAGCTGCAAGCTGTGCTGGGAAATCACTTCTCAATTAGTAAAGGCAAACTCAGCAGTTGCAGGTGTATTGTCCAGCGGTAAGAACACCTCCTAGGTCATTATTCACCTGCTATCTGGAGCACACATGGGTCTATTGTTCAGGGGTCTTGAGTTTCTCATAAACAGCTCATGAGCGATCATAAAACACAATAATGCACATACCATAGCTACACAATATAAAGCGACTCATTTTATGTCTTACGTGATGTTTTAAATTACATTTACATTTTTGTAAAATCACAGAATCATGAATGGTAAACAAACAAAGCCTACACATCTATTTTGTGAGTGTAATTAAATTTTTACACAAATGCATGTAGTGTTAATAATATAGTAATGATAATATGAAATTGTAATTACTACTAGAAGAATTTCTAATCAGCAATCAATTATAAATAATAAAAGGTATAATATGTATAGGTTAGAATAACATATATATGATCTGTTTGTCTTCTCCAATGTTTTACTTAAACTAATGCCCGGTTCAGCACTCTTCTGTATCTAGGACAGAATGTTATGGAACAGACTCACTGAGAACATATGCTTTTATCTTCCTTCCCGAAGAGTACTGGAGATCATAAAACTCATGGGTTATTTAACATTTGGGGGGGGGGGGGGGTAGGGGGGTTAATTATAATGATTTATTTCCTTTAAGCAAATGTTATTCAGTGATTTATAGCTATATGTTGGTTTGATTCTTACATATTCATCATAATGGCGACACTTATTGATCAGATTGCAGAAACGTCATAAGGACTTTATCACACAATAGAATTAATAGCACAATGTTTGCAGATGTCAAGAAAGTTCTGCATATTTCATCAAAGCCAGCTACTTCTGGTGATTGTCATGCGTGACACTTCCCTTTTGGCATGCCACATGTGGTGGACAGATCTCTCGGAAATGTAGATTCAGAACATGGACAATAAAACGACATCAGTAGTGTTATGAATTAGTTTCCTCAATGCATCTTTCCGTTTCTAGAATAAGCCAAAGAAAAATATTAATTATCGTCAATTTCACTTTTATCTAATACACCCATCATGATCATCATCATCACCATTTATTTATATAGCGCCACTAATTCCGCAGCGCTGTACAGAGAACTCACTCACATCAGTCCCTACTCCATTGGGGCTTACAGTCTAAATTCTCTAACACACACACACAGACATACAGACACACAGACTAGGGTCATTTTTGTTAGCAGCCAATTAACCTACCAGTATGTTTTTGCCGTGTGGAAGGAAACCGGAGCACCCGGAGGAAACCTACGCAAACACGGGGAGAACATACAAACTCCTCATAGATAAGGTCAGGAATTGAACTCATGATCTCAGTGTTGTAAGGCAGAAGTGCTAACCACTTTGCCACCACACTGCCCCCCATCTAATAATCAACAACAAACCTCTAACTCCATTAGATTACCACCCCAATGAATATATTACCAATATTGTCTCATCCATGAGCTCCATGTAAAAATGTACATTACCAGGCAGGGGAGTATCAAAGACATTGAACCACTCAGAAACTCAGAATGTGTTCTGTCTACAGATGCTTGTGTGCTGCCCTACATCATTTCTATCCACTCCTTGCCTGTAAGCTAACTATAGGTCCAAGCCAATAACCCACACTGCCCATTTAAACTCCTACTTTCTACTAATGGCTGCTGAATTATTATTTTTGTCCACATCAAGGACAATCTGGTAATTCCCGTTAGGATTTTAAATTCCAGAGTTTCTACCATACACAAGTGTCCATCACCACCAGTCCTACTTCCTTTGGCTGTCGTGATCCGACCTTCTGATTGGGCATTTCTGATGTGTCTTCTCTACCCACTATCTGTCACAAATTCATCATCATCATCAACAAAAACAAATTCTACACAAACCTTTACGAACTTCTCAATTCTCAATACAATCTCAATAATGTTGTCATTCCTTCTGTATCAATCTTATTTGTTTGATTTTTTTTCCTTTATCTTTTTATTTAATGTTACAAATTGTATTTTCAGGTTTTTTTTTACTTTTGAACCAATAACATTTGTTATTACTTGCGGGAATGCCAGTCAAGGCCAGATTGCACTGTGTGGTGCTTGTTTGTCAGTTGGAGATATTGCTTTCTTGCTTGATCTCATTATTCTAGCTTTTGTTTGTTAAGCTTAGTGTTTGAACAGATGTACTGTATGTCACTGCGCATAAACACGTTTGATTCTGGAGGATTTCATACACTTATAAATGCAATTTCCATACTCCCACCACCTTTTATTATACCTCTCCAGTACAGAATACTGGGACATGTCAAGGCACTCTATGTTCTAAACAAAGAAGGAAGAAAGACTCATTCAGAACATTTATATTGGTTATGAACTTAATAGCACATTAGGACCCTATAATTCTTCATCAGTTGGCCTGAGTCATTAAGGAAAGTAAAGCAAAGAAACGAGTAAATGTTCTCCGGGACAAACCATGTTACAATGCAAATTAGTTTATTATTTTGCAGATAAGTTAAATGCTGGCTGTTTTTACATCTAACAGACAAATCCTTGCTAGCTTTATTTTTACACTGTTTAAAGTTGATCTAGGACATGCCCTACCTCAACTATAAATCTGTCCCCACATTTTAAATGTACCTCCCCCTCCATTGCACAATGCAACATGGTCTTGCCCAAAGTTACACCTTTTTTATGCTTTGCTCTCCTAAATGACTCAGGCTCAATGCGTGCAAAACGCTTGATAACGTAGATAAAATACAGTATGGAAAAAGTGAATACGAGCTATTAACTTTTGACAGTCATTGATCTTAGTTGTTGAACGAATGAAACTGCCTATACATTATTATATAAATTACGGTATTAACTAGTGCGCTTGCAAAGCTTCTAAAACAGAGTAGAACTATGCAATGCTACTGACCAAATCATATATGAAAACAATATTCATAAAGGGCCTGATTCATTAAGGATCTTAACTTGAGAAACTTCTTATTTCAGTCTCCTGGACAAAACCATGTTACAATGCAAGGGGTGCAAATTAGTATTCTGTTTTGCACATAAGTTAAATACTGACTGTTTTTTCATGTAGCACACAAATACTTGATAGCTTATTTGTACACTGAAATTTAAAGTTGATATTTGTGTGCTACATGAAAAAACAGTCAGTATTTAACTTATGTGCAAAACAGAATACTAATTTGCACCCCTTGCATTGTAACATGGTTTTGTCCAGGAGACTGAAATAAGAAGTTTCTCAAGTTAAGATCCTTAATGAATCAGGCCCAAAGTGAAGATACTTGACATAATCTTGCTGGCACAGGTGAAGCATTTCTTCAATGTGCATCACTTCTGTGTATAAGGCAGCTGATTAAAATTGCGGATCTGCTTACGGAAAGCAATGTACGTCCTCAGCTAGCTAACATCAAATTATAAAATGCCAGTTCAGGTTACATCATCTTTAACATTAAGATGAACTTCCTGAAGATACGCGTGTGTCCAGTATTGTTTTGCATCTTAAAGTTCAAGAAATACCAGGCATTATTAAAATATGCATCATTTTAGTTAAAATGTCTTCATGATACATAGTCAACATTTTCTGCCCAATTTAATAAATGAGCCTATAGATCGAGCCATTGGCCTGAGAAGTCTGGGTTATCGTTTCATTATGAAGACCTACTGGGTGATAAATATCCAAAATCATTCAGTGTGACGACATATTTTTCATCATTACTTCGCTCCATTAAAAGATGGTCCAGTAACATTGATTCCAACTAGGGGGTATCATTTGTTCTTAATAGGTTTATATAGCTCATTGACAATGAAGGTCTAAAGCCAACCACCTATATTATTTACTAACAAAGAAGAAGCAACGTTTGTTGTTCTATATGAAAACAAAATCAATAATATTTTTCTTGCGCTTATTTTAATTATGGAAATGTATTATTTGTAAAAAAAAACAACTAAAATAAACATAATAATGTAATGCTGAGTATAGACACAAGACAGAATATAGAAACAAGGATGAAAGGAAACATTTTAGTTGTTTACATTGCAAAACTGCCTGTCACAGAAAGGTTTTATTGATCAATATAAATACATCTCAAAAAGACATTTCCATATTATGAGATACAATTTATTATACTCTGAAGAACAAATCCAAATGCATTGTATTGCAAAACAATTACTCAGCAAAATTGCCCCCTCACCTCATTATTTATTCAATATCCATAATTATCTCCATCTCTTAAGACACATTAATGAGTTTCTGAATATACTTGGCTTAGCCCAAAGGCAAATGAACATTTTTAATGAACATTTATAATAATCTGCAATCATGTATTATAATATGGTGCATAAGGATGCATCCAAACCACATTTTAATACGCAGGTAAATACCGAATCCTTTTACAAAAGATTCTGCCAAATCAAAGCTGAGCTTTAATTTGCATTTAAAATGATGTAACTATTTTAAGTGATCAAAAATGATTATTCGGTCCTCATTTTCAAATTGGTTCTCCTCGTGACCAGATCGGTTCGTCTCATTTTCAGATCAGTTCTCCTCATTTTGAAATCGGTTCTCCTCATGTTCATATCGTTTTTCCTCATGTCCAGATAGGTTCTCCTCATTTTCAGATCAATACTCCTCATGTCCAGATAGGTTCTCCTCATTTTTAGTTCTGGTGTCCTCGGGTCTCCTCATTTTCATACCAATTCTCTGCAATATCAAATCGGTTCTCCTCATGTTCAGATCGATTCTCTTCATTTTCAGATCAATACTCCTTATGTCCAAATCGGTTCTCCTCATTTTCAGATCAATACTCCTCATGTTCAGATAGGTTCTCTTCATTTTTAGATCAGGTCTCCTCGGGTCTCCTCTTTTTCATATCAGTTCTCTTCAATATCAAATCGGTTCTCCTTATGTCCAGATCGGTTCTCCTAATTTTTAGATCAGTTCTCCTCATTTTCAAATCGGTTCTCCTTATGTCCTGATCGGTTCTCCTTATGTTCAATTTGGTTCTTCTCATTTTCAGATCGGTCCTCTTCTTTTTCAGACCTGTTCTTCTCATTTTCAAAATCCACTAGGCTAAGATGATTGGAGGAAACAGGAAATGGGTGGGATTATGGGGATACCCAATGGCAGGTCGTGGGGGTGGTACAAGCCATGCACTCCAGTTCTTCCTTAATAAGTATTTAGAATACAGATACAGTTCTTCTGTTTCCCAAACAGATGTCCACTGCATCCAATCAAGAGAAGCTCCTATACTTTTTTACATGTAAGAACCTGTATGTAACCTCCAAGCACTGACCGACCTCCCAACTGTCCAAATATAAGCAGTACAGTCCCGATTTGAGGGTTTAAGTCGGTGGGCCTTATGAATCTGTACTTTTGTCCTGATTTGGGGACAACTAGGAGATATGTCCCACCAGGTGATGCCCCTACAGTGCCATATGCCTCTGCATTGAAAGGGTGTTTTTAGGGAAGGGGAAGCGACTGGGGGCAGCTCATCACTTCAGAAGCGCTGGGCATTCCCCCAATATGATGCGGCCTCTCCCCGTGTATCACGTCCACACCCTCTTCTCATGTGCACACTGTCCCAATTTTCCAATTGTAGATTTTGTCAGGTATGCACTGATGCCTGGTGAGAAGTGAGCTGACAGAGCCACGGTGAGTGGGTTCTTGTACTAATGAGTAGAGAGCTCTCACCCATCTGCTTTTCAGTAAATGAAAATAAAATAAAAATCACAAAAAACTGGGCACTCCTTTTTTTTTTTCCTTTGAGTGTCAGAATACAGGAATATGAATGTGGAATGAATGTGACCTGGTGAGTTTCACAAAAGCAGTATTTTAAAGTATTCTGGAACATCCTTTCTGTTTCTACCAACAAAGGTTGCATACTTGCACCTAATTATTCTAATGCTTGTATAAAATTAACATTATGTGCCCTCATCCAATGCTGAGATTACATTTTAGAAATATAAAAGGCTAGGAGCCATCCATGTATGAAATAACTTATTGTACAGGGCTTTGTCTTTGGTTTTCTAATGCATACAGTGACCTGAAATGATTTTTGTGTAGTGTAAAATGCTTCTGCCTAAAATAACATGATAGGTATATGCTGCAGATCATTAAATCCATCGCACGAGAACATGGAGATACATAATGCTTTAGTATAATAGTAAGTACTAGAGGATACGGTCAGGTTTCTCTAGATCATAACGCTGGGGATACACTCCAGATTGAAAAGCACCCGGCAGGTTTTGCAGAGACTTTATTATTAGTACGCTGGCTGTTCAAACAGTACAACAAACCAGTGACCTCTGCTGTTTGTGTGCAGACATATACTCTCACTATATAATGGGGCTGAAATCAAAGTATATCTTCAGTAATGTTTCAGTGTCTGATACATATGGGTGGGACACTAAAATGCTTAATGGCTTAACCCATTGTGTGCCTATGACGTCTTTAATATGTCACACGACACTGATAACAGCCCAGCAATTACAAGGTTAAAAGCAAAGCAGTAAGAAATTTACCAGCATAACCATTAGCCATTCTCATGTGCACAAACGCTACCCACTGGTTTTTATTGGGTGTAGTCACAAATGACGTATGCACTGTGGTAGGGGCATGTTTTCGCACTTTTGTAAAGGAACTGGGGTAAGGGGCGATAGAGACACCGTTTTTGAGGTTGACTGTCCCTCCCTTAGCTGTATGACCACATTTGAAGTGCTGCCAAGTTGGGAGGTAGGTTACCATAATACACTGCTTTATTGTATAGGTTATAATAGGTTATACTTGTGTCATGCAGATGTTCCTAAAGTAGCTTGTCTAATGCACCCACTGAACATAACCCATAACTCCAAATTGTCCCAAATTTGGAGAGACATCCCGAGTAGCTGACCGTGGGGCTTGACGGGAAAGTGGGTGGAGTTTTACCTAAATCTGCCAATTTGTAGACGGAGTTTGGGTAGAACGGGGTCGGGGGCCTATTTTGTCCCACTTTCTGGATTCTAAATTTTGGGAGGTATGCTTAACTATTACTTGAGATCTGCAGAACTTTGCCCTGTCCCAACATGCACATATTGATATATTTTATAAAGGCTTTCTTAATACACCTGAACATCTGAAATTGTTAAGGTAACTCCATTTTTATCTATCTTGTATCACCGTAACCATAAGACTAAACCAGAAAGTATTAATTGAACTACAACTGAATTGATCTAAACATCTCAGACTAAAGGCAGATTAAACTAAAGAATCAAGGTGGGGGAAATGAACACGTAAGGAGTTAAGTGCTGACAATTGTGTTCTCCCCGCTTCTGTGTATAGTATATTAAGCCCCACCCCTAGATTGTACTGGTGACTTGACTCAACAGTCAGTGTTTACAAGTGGGTAACAGCAGCTTCTCACTAATCTTCTCTCTCTTTCCTCACTGATAATCAGTTACTTATTATCTGTCTTGGGGCAAAAGTATCTCCATAGCAGTTGAGAAACTTAGTAATTTGTTGGCCGAGAGGAAACACTGGAATTTTTAGGGAGCAGATGCTATATTTTCACTATGAACATCAACAATTCAGCTCACATACCAGTCAACTCACATTAAGCAGTCAACTCACATTAAGCAGTCAACTCATATCAGCCAGTCAACTTACATCAGCCAGTCAACTTACATCAGCCAGTCAACTCACATTAACTGGTCAACTCACATCAGCCAGTGAACTCATATCAGCCAGTCAACTAATGTCAACCAGTCAACTCACATCAAACAGTCAACTCACATCAACCAGTCAACTCACATCAGACAGTCAACTCATATCAGCCAGTCAACTCACATCAACCAGTCAACTCACATCAGACAGTCAACTCACATCAACCAGTCAACTCACATCAGTCAACTTACATCAGCCAGTCAACTCACATCAGCCGGTCAACTTACATCAACCAGTCAACTCACATTAACCAGTCAACTCGTATCAGCCAGTCAACTAATGTCAACCAGTCAACTCATATCAGCCAGTCAACTCACATCAGACAGTCAACTCACATCAGACAGTCAACTCACATTAACAGGTCAACTCACATTAACAGGTCAACTCACATCAGACAGTCAACTCACATTAACAGGTCAACTCACATTAACAGGTCAACTCACATCAGACAGTCAACTCACATTAACAGGTCAACTCACATTAACAGGTCAACTCACATTAACCAGTCAACTCACATTAACAGGTCAACTCATATCAGCCAGTCAATTCACATCAACCAGTCAACTCACATCAACCAGTCTACTCACCTGGCCAGTGCAATCCAAGGATAGGGCTTCAGAAATATGGAGTTATACACAGAAGCACGGAGAGAGCAATCAATATAACTTTGCTCCCTAATGGAAGAACTGTGTTTCACGGAGAAAAGTACTCTTCAAAGTATACTCTTTAGTATATGTTTTTCTATTTTTTTTTTTATTTTTTTTTAGTTTTACTATAGTGTTCTTTTAAGATACCTAGTTTTATTGTTGCCACTACACAAATGAGTGATATTCAAGAATGGTGTAGAACATAGGGTATAGTATAATTTAAACATTCATTTTCTTGAGCTTTTAGTATAAGAATATTTTAGTTTACATTTTATACAGTATATTGGCATAAATTCAGTCTACTCTTCAAAAATCTTAACATTCCTTTATTTTCTTGCATATTGCAGCAGAAATAAGTGTAAGCTTCACTATGATGCTACTACACCGATTACTTAAAAGAAAGATATGGCTTTTTGTGAGAAAAATAATAAATAGTAGGAATTCTTTGTGGGCAGCATAAAGGGATATTGAATGTGAGATTCAGCACTGAAAGGTTATTAAACAGTGAGAGTGCACGGCTGAAGTATTCCGTGTTTTGTTCTTCTGGCAGTGGTGTTATTCCTCAGGCTGACAGCCTACGAGAAGGCTGACCTTACCACAAACTTTTTTTGAATGCAAGACCTGAATCAAGTACTGAAAGGAAGCTAAATAAAACTGAATTCTGGTGTGTGGCGTGTCAGCTCCATCTGACCTTGTGCAAAGTGCTTTATTTCCCTATGCCCCAGGCACCGAAAAATCACATTGTAAGCTTGACTAGGTAGGGAAACTGTGCTGTTGTTTTGAAGTATTTCCTAGATAGCATCTAAAAAAAAGCTCTGGAAGTTATTTGATTGTTCATTGAACTATTAAGCAGGGGCGGGCTGGGCCGCATCGGCCCCCCGGGCCGCTCAGAATCACGGCTGTTAGGGCCGCCCCCCGGAAGTAATATAAATGTGATGCGGCCGCCTGCACGTGATCACGTGTCATGTGATGCGGCCGCCTGTGCCCCCAGCCCGCCCCTGCTATTAAGGGAGATGCCCACCTTTCCACAAACCTGTCATTCCCTATATGTACTATGATGCATTCCAATGAATATAATCACCGATCTGACTGCTACTGTTCTGTAATGACATCACATGACAGGGGTGAACCTAGACTTTATTTTTTTAAGGGGGGATGATTTAGCATAGTCACGCCCCCTTAATGCTGGTTGGCTGGTTCCAGTTGGCCCCACCTCTTCTGTCGTATTGATCGGCATCTTGGCTGCAATTTACAGGTATGTTTGTGCTGCTAGAGGGCAATTGCCCCGATCGCCCCCCCCTGGATTCCCCATTGACTGCCTGCAGCGGTTAGCAGGAGCTGCTGATATTTTCCAGGTTGCCACAGTCACACGTGAACATGCATGTGCTACATGGCTTTTTTGTATTTTCATGCAGCAAGTAGCTTTCATTAGTATTGGGGTCGTTGTACACACTTGTCTGAATATCTGGGAGACTCCCGAATTCTGGGTAGATTTCCTGGATCTCAGGCCTTCCTTTTGAATCCTGCCTACGTCCTAGTGATGTGGGCATGGCCGGGGGCCTTAATGATGTAATTCGCCGCAAATTGCATCACTTTGGCCCTGCCCCCACAGCTCAATGAAGCAAATACCTCATTTTGCCATGGGGCAGGGCCAAAAGACATGATTTTCTGCGCCATGCACCCCCCCCCCCCCCCCCTTC